>NW_027182616.1:0-34439 GCF_040807025.1 Struthio camelus
GTTTTTGTAGGTAGGATGTTGGAGGTAATGAGGAGGCCTGCTATGATGCTGCCTAGTGCGAGTCGGGTAATGGGATTGATAACTAGAGGGGTGTTTTCATTGATGGGGGTAATGGGGGGGATTCGGCTGAACCCTGATTGAACTATTAGGGTCATTCGTAGGCTGTAAGTGGCGGTGAATGAGGTGGCCAGTAGGGTGAGTAAGAGGGCCCAGGCATTTAAGTATGAGTTGTTAAGGCTTTCGATGATAAGGTCCTTGGAGTAGAATCCAGCCAGGAATGGGGTACCTATTAGGGCAAGGTTACCAATAGTTAGGCATGAGGTGGTTGTTGGGAGGAGTTTTTGTAGGCCTCCTATTTTTCGGATGTCCTGTTCACCAGCCAGGCTATGGATGATTGACCCTGAGCAGAGGAATAGTATGGCTTTGAAGAAGGCATGTGTTGAGATATGGAGGAAGGCTAGTTGCGGTAGATTAAGTCCAATGGTGACTATTATTAATCCTAGTTGGCTTGATGTGGAGAAGGCAATGATTTTTTTGATGTCATTTTGTGTCAAGGCGCATGTGGCAGCAAATAGTGTTGATAGGGCACCCAGGCAGAGGCATGTTGTTAGGGCTGTTTGATTGTTGGCTAAGAGTGGGTGAATGCGAACAAGAAGGAAGATTCCTGCTACTACTATAGTGCTTGAGTGGAGTAAGGCTGAGACAGGGGTTGGACCTTCTATTGCTGCTGGGAGTCAGGGGTGGAGGCCAAATTGAGCTGATTTTCCTGTGGCGGCTAGAATGAGGCCTAGGAGGGGTAGAATTGGGGTTTGGCTTTCGTATGAGATTTGTTGGATTTCTCATGTGTTGAGGGTTGAAGCAAGTCAGGCCATGCTTAGGATGAGGCCTACATCTCCAATGCGGTTGTAGATTACGGCCTGGAGAGCGGCTGTATTGGCTTCTGCTCGTCCATGTCATCAACTAATGAGGAGAAATGATATGATTCCTACGCCCTCTCAGCCAATGAAGAGTATGAATATGTTGTTGGCGATTGTAAGGGTCAATATGGCAATTAGGAATATTAATAGGTAGATAAAGAATTTAGTGACGTGAGGTTCTGAGGCCATATACCACATTGCAAATTGTAGGATAGATCAGGTTACGAATAGGGCTACAGGGAGGAATAGTATTGAATATTGGTCTATTTTGAAGCTGAGTGGGATTTTGAGATTGGGGGTGAAACTTCAGTACCAGTGGGAAATAATTGCTTCTGTTCCTGAGTAGATGAAGATGGTTGTTGGGATGATGCTTGTAAAGAAGGCTATTTTGACAGTGGTTGTAATAATTAAGGGTGTGTTTTGGAGTTTTGTCGATAGGAGGGGCAGGAGGATTGGTGTAAGAAGAATTATTAGTGTGAGTAAAAGGGAGGTGTTGAAAAGTAGTGTGGTTTCCACTACTTTTACTTGGAGTTGCACCAAGATGGGTGGTTCCTAAGACCAGTGGATTACTGTTATCCTTTAAAAGTAAGGGGGCTGAGGGCTTAGACTCAGATGCAGGAATTAGCAGTTCTTGCTGGTTAAACCACCCCTCGGCAAATAAGAAGATTTTAACTTCTATTTTTAGAATCACAGTCTAATGTTTGGGTTAAAACTATATTTGCGTTAGATAACTCCCGAGATTAGCTCTGGTTTTAGTATGAGGAGAAGTATTGGGAAAATGTGGAGGGTTATTAGGAGGTGTTCTCGTGTGTTTGAGTTATGGATGGATGTGAGGTGGGTAGGTAATGTTCCTCGTTGCGTTATTGAGAGTATAAAGAGAGTATATGAGGCGGTTAGTAGGGTTGCCAGTCCGGTTAGGATAATAGTAGGCGTAGATCAGTTGAATAGGGCGATTATGATTGTAAGTTCCGCTATTAGGTTGGTTGTTGGGGGTAGCGCTATGTTTGTCAAGTTGGCTAGTAGTCATCAAACACTTATAAGTGGTAGCAGGGGTTGTAAGCCTCGAGTTAATAGGAGGATTCGGCTGTGTGTTCGCTCATAGTTTGTATTAGCTAGGCAAAATAGTATGGAGGAGGTTAATCCGTGGGAGATCATGAGGATTATGGCACCTGAGAATGATCAGTCAGTTTGGATTATGCTGGCAGCAATAACTAGGCCCATGTGGCTTACGGATGAGTATGCGATTAGTGATTTTAGGTCAGTTTGGCGCAAGCAGATTGAGCTGGTTATTAGTGCACCTCATAGGGCCAGGGCTAGGAATGGGTAGGATAGGCGATCTGTAAGGGGGCCTATGAGTAGGGTAACTCGTATAATGCCGTAACCCCCGAGTTTTAGTAGTAGGGCAGCTAGTAGTATAGATCCTGCGATAGGAGCTTCTACATGGGCTTTGGGCAGCCATAGGTGGAGGCCGTAGAGGGGTGCTTTTACCATGAATGCTATTAGGAGGGCTAATCCAGATAGGGTTCCGGTTCAGGAGTGGGTTAGTAGAGGGTGGGTCAATTCTAGGGTTGGTATGTGTAGGGTGCCGATTTGCGTATGTAGGTGGAGGATAGTAACTAAGAGGGGTAGTGAGCTAATGAGAGTGTAAAACAGTAAATAGATTCCGGCGCTAAGTCGCTCGGGTTGATTACCTCAACGGGTAATAAGGATTAGTGTGGGGATTAGGGTGGCTTCGAATGAAATGTAAAATAGGGTTAATTCTGTGGCTGAGAAGGCTAGAATAATGAATGGTTGGATTGTAGTGAGGGTTACGATGAATGTTCGTTTTCGTACTGGGGGTTCTTGCTGTAAGTGATTTTGGCTTGCTAGGAGTATTAGGGGGAGGAGTCAGCATGATAAGACTAATAGTGGGGCCGAGATTTGATCAATACCTGTTCAGGGGGTTATGTTTTTATGCGGGAAGTATGTTGGGTTAAGTCATTGAAGGCTGATGGTGGCAATCAAGAGGCTGTAGGTGGTGGTATTTGTCCATAGTGAGGCTTTAGGAGAAAGAAGGGCTGTAGGCAGGAGTATAATAGTGGGGATGATGATTTTTAGCATTGTAATAGGTTTAGGTTGTGGAGGTGGTCTGAGCCGTGTGTTCGTGTTGATGCGACTAGTATTGCTAGTCCAGTTCCTGCTTCGCATGCAGAGAATGCTAATATTAAGATTGGCACCAGGGTGAAAGATGGTGTTTGGGCTTGAACGGGTCAGATTGAGAGGGCTAAGTATAGTGAGAGTATTATGCTTTCTAGACACAGTAAGGCCGAGATGAGGTGAGTTCGGTGAAAGGCTAGGCCTAGACTACTAAGGGTAAAGGCTGAGTAGAAGCTTAGGTGTAGGAAAGACATAAGAAAGTTATAGTGTTTGCTATAATTTGCTGAGCCGAAATCAGCTGTCTTTAATTAGACTAACTTTCTATTATTCTGCCCATTCGAGGCCCCCTTGGATTCATTCGTATACTAATCCTAGTGTGAGAAGGAGGAGAAGAATAGAGGTTCATAGGAGTGTTAGTAGGGGCTGTGAGAGTTGAATTGCTCAGGGGAGTGGGAGTAGAAGGGCGATTTCTAGGTCGAATAGTAGGAATAGGATAGCTACTGAGGAAGAATCGGATTGAAAAGGGGAGTCGAGCAGAGCCTAGTGGGTCGAAGCCGCATTCGTAGGGTGATAGTTTTTCTGTATCCGGGTTTATTTGGGCGAGTCAGAAGTTGATGGTGGTTAGGATGATGCTTAAGGTGAGGGAGAGTAGCAGTATAAATGTAATTATGTTTATTGCTCTTCTCTGGGGTCACACCAGATTTTAGAGATTGGAAGTCAATTGTAATTAATATACTAGAAGAGCAGGAACCTCATCAGTAGATGGATATGTAGAGGAATAATCAGATGACGTCTACAAAGTGCCAATATCAGGCTGCTGCTTCAAACCCGAAGTGGTGGTTTGTTGTAAAGTGGAATTTGATAAGTCGTAGGAGGCAGACTGTAAGGAAGGAAGACCCAATAATTACGTGTAATCCGTGAAATCCTGTGGCTACAAAGAAGGTTGAGCCGTAGACCCCATCAGCAATGGAGAATGATGCCTCGTGGTATTCTATTGCTTGAAGGGCAGTAAAATAGAATCCTAGGATAATGGTTAATGATAGTGCATGGATTGCTTGTTTTCGATTACTTTCTGTAATACTATGGTGTGCTCAGGTAACAGTAACACCTGAAGCTAGGAGGATAGCCGTATTGAGTAGAGGGACTTCTAGGGGGTTTAGGGGGTTAATTCCTGTTGGGGGTCATTGTGCTCCCAGTTCTGGTGTGGGGGCTAGGCTTGAGTGGAAGAATGCTCAGAAAAAGCCCAGGAAGAAGAAGGCTTCGGATGTAATGAATAAGATTATCCCGTATCGCAGCCCCTTTTGGACTGTTGGTGTGTGGTGGCCCTGGAAGGTGCTTTCTCGTACAATGTCTCGCCATCATTGGATTATGACTAAGAACATTGAAAGCAGGCCCAGGGTTAATAGGTATAATGAATTATAGTGGAATCATATGATTAATCCGGAGGTTGTAAGTAGGGCAGCAGTGGCGCCGAAGATTGGTCATGGGCTTGGGTCTACTATATGATATGAGTGTGCTTGGTGTGCCATTAGATGTTTTCTTGTAAGTATAGGCTTAGCAGAAGCACAAAGACATAAGCTTGGATTATAGCTACTGCTAGTTCTAGGATCGTTAGTAGGAGGAGGACGGTTGCGGTTAGGACAGAGATGGTGGGTATGGTGGGCAGTAGGGCTAGAGTGGCAGTAGAGATGAGTTGGATTAAAAGATGGCCAGCTGTGAGGTTGGCTGTAAGTCGTACGCCTAGGGCTAATGGTCGAATTAGTAGGCTGGTAGTTTCAATGAGGATGAGGGCGGGGATTAGGGGTGTTGGGGTTCCTTCTGGTAGGAGGTGGCCCAGGGAGATGGATGGCTGGTTTCGTAGCCCTGTTAGGAGAGTTGCCAGTCAAAGGGGGAAGGCTAGTGCTATATTTATAGATAGTTGGGTGGTTGGGGTGAATGTATAAGGTAGTAGGCCTAGTAGGTTGATAAGGAGGAGGAAGGTTATTAGAGATGTTAGGATAAGAGCTCACTTGTGGCCTGCTTTATTTAGGGGTATTATTAGTTGTTTAGTAATTAGTTGGAGGAACCATAGTTGGAGGGTTGATAGGCGGTTGTTGATTCAACGATTGTTTGGGGATGGAAGTAGTAAAGTTGGGAATAATAGGGAGAGTAGGATTAGTGGGATTCCTAATAGTTGGGGGCTGGCAAATTGATCAAAGAAGCTTAGGTTCATGGTCAGGTTCAGGGAGTGGGAGTGAGGGTAGTTTTATTTTTGTTCGATGGTGAGTTTGTAGAGATAAAGGATGTCAGTTTGGGTTGTATAAGAAAGAGGAAGACTGTTCAGGATATAAATATGATAAAGAGCCAGGGGTTTGGGTTAAGCTGGGGCATGTCATTAAGGAGGGGATATTCCTCTTTCTCTAGCTTAAAAGGCTAGTGCTGTTCCATAGCTTCTTAATGATGAGTCGGTAGAGAGTAGTGATGATCAGCTCTCGAAGTATGTAAGAGGGGTTGATTCAACTACAATAGGCATGTAACTATGGTTAGCTCCGCAGATTTCTGAGCACTGGCCATAAAAGATTCCCGGTCGAGTGGTGATGAATGAAGTTTGGTTTAGTCGTCCGGGGATTGCATCAGTTTTTACCCCCAGGGTTGGAACTGCCCATGAGTGGAGGACATCCCCAGCTGTGATAATTACTCGGATAGGTGATTCTATGGGTACTACAACTCGGTGATCTACTTCTAGTAGCCGGAAGTGACCTGGTGGGAGTTCTGATGTTGGGATTATATATGAATCAAATGTGAGATCTTTAAAATCTGTATACTCATACGATCAATATCATTGGTGGCCGATGGCCTTTAGGGTTAGATCCGGCTCGTCAATTTCATCTATTATATAAAGGATTTGTAGGGAGGGTAGAGCAAGTAGAATGAGTACGATGGCTGGCAGAATTGTTCAAATTAGTTCTACTTCTTGCGCATCTACTGTATTTGAGGATAGTTTTTCTACTAATATTAGGGCGAGTAGGTAGAGAACTAGGCTGCAGATTGCTAGTGCAACCATAAGGGCATGGTCGTGGAATTCAACTAATTCTTCTATGATAGGGGAGGACGCATCTTGGAATCCAAATTGAGAGGGGTTGGCCACATGAGATGTACAGGGTTTTGACCTGTGATTTAGTCTTGACAAGGCTATGTAATAGGTTTACTAACTTCTCATAGAGAAAGAAGCATAAGTGGTTTAGTGCAGTTGGCTTGAAACCAACGTGAGGAGGTTCGATTCCTTCCTTTCTTGGACTTGAACGAAGGCTGGTTCTTCAAAGGTGTGGTGGGGAGGTGGGCAGCCGTGGATTCATTCAATATTAGTGGCGATTAGTTCTGGTTGAAGGACTTTTCGTTTTGATGAAAATGCTTCTCAGATGATAAATATTAGTATGATTACGGCTGTTATAGAGATTAGTGAGCCGATGGATGATATAGTGTTTCATAGTGTATAGGCATCTGGGTAGTCTGAATATCGTCGTGGCATGCCGGCTAGGCCTAGGAAATGTTGAGGGAAGAAGGTTAGATTTACTCCTGTGAATATCACTCCGAAGTGTGCTTTTGCTCATGTCGGGTGGAGGGTGTAGCCCGTGAATAGGGGGAATCAGTGTGTAAATCCTGCCAGGATGGCAAATACTGCTCCTATGGAGAGAACATAGTGGAAGTGAGCTACTACGTAATATGTATCGTGCAGGGCAATATCTAGTGAGGAGTTTGCTAGTACGATGCCAGTTAGACCTCCAATAGTGAAGAGGAAGATGAAGCCCAGAGCTCATAGGATGGGCGGGTCTCATTTAATTGTTCCTCCATGTAGGGTGGCTAATCAGCTAAATACTTTGATACCGGTCGGAATGGCAATAATTATTGTGGCTGATGTGAAGTAGGCTCGGGTATCCACGTCTATGCCTACTGTGAACATATGGTGAGCCCATACGATAAAGCCCAGGAATCCAATAGATAGTATAGCCCAAACTATTCCTATATATCCGAATGGTTCCTTTTTACCAGCATAGTACGTAACTACATGAGAGATAATTCCGAAGCCAGGGAGAATTAGGATATAGACTTCAGGGTGTCCGAAGAATCAGAAGAGGTGTTGGTATAGGACGGGGTCTCCTCCTCCCGCGGGATCAAAGAATGTGGTATTGAGATTTCGGTCCGTGAGGAGCATGGTAATACCTGCAGCGAGTACTGGGAGTGATAGTAGTAGTAGGATGGCGGTGATTAGGACTGATCACACGAATAGAGGGGTTTGGTATTGTGAAAGGGCTGGGGGTTTTATGTTAATGGCTGTTGTAATAAAGTTGATTGCACCTAGGATAGAAGAAACACCAGCTAGGTGTAGTGAGAAGATGGCGAGGTCAACAGAGGCTCCAGCGTGGGCGAGGTTACCTGCTAGGGGCGGATAAACAGTTCATCCAGTTCCTGCTCCGGCTTCGACGGTTGATGATGCCAGTAGGAGTAGAAAGGAGGGTGGAAGTAG
Organism: Struthio camelus; assembly: GCF_040807025.1. NCBI lineage: Eukaryota > Metazoa > Chordata > Aves > Struthioniformes > Struthionidae > Struthio > Struthio camelus. Next base: position 7,558 of record NW_027182616.1, read on the forward strand.
TCAGAAACTTATATTATTTATTCGGGGGAAGGCTATGTCTGGGGCACCAATTATAAGTGGAACTAGTCAGTTTCCAAAGCCACCAATTATTACTGGTATAACTATGAAGAAAATTATTACGAAGGCATGAGCGGTAACGATTACATTGTAGATTTGATCGTCTCCAAGTAGTGTCCCTGGTTGTCCTAATTCTGCACGAATGAGCAGGCTGAGGGCTGTGCCCACTATACCCGCTCATGCGCCGAAGATGAGATATAGGGTGCCAATGTCTTTGTGATTTGTTGAAAAAAGTCATCGAGTAATGAAGGTCACAGGTAAGATGGCTGAGTGTTCAAGCGTTAGGCTGTAGTCCTTTTTACAGAGGTTCAATTCCTCTTCTTATCGGTCCCGTAGTGAAATTCATGTTGAGTTGCAAACTCATTGATGCACGTTAGAGGCGTGTCGGGGCCTGTAGACAGAGGCCTGCTGGATAAGGCATCTAGCTGTTAACTAGACTATTATGGGATCGAGGCCCATCTGTCTAGGAGAAAGGCCTTAGCTTAATTAAAGCATCTGATTTGCGTTCAGAGGATACAGGTTAATGTCCTGTTGGTCTTACAGAAACTAAGAGGCTTTAACTCTTATTTAAGGCTTTGAAGGCCTTTGGTTTGGTTTAGTTATCCTAAGTTTCTAGAGGGCGGCGAGGATTATGGGGGAGATAGGCAGGAGGATGGCGGAAAGGGAGGAGAGGATGGCAATGGATGTGTTCGTGGGGTTACTGATGTATCATTGTTTTATGTGGTTAGCAGAGTTTGGGGGGAGGGTGATTGTTGCATAGTATGCGAGGCGTAGATAGAAGAATAGTCCTAGTAGCGATAATAGTGCAATAATTGTGGCTACTGTTGTTATTTCTTGTTTAGTTAGTTCTTGAAGGATTAGTCATTTGGGTATAAATCCTGTTAATGGCGGCAACCCGGCTAGTGATAGGAGGGTTAGTATTAGGGCGGCGTTTAGTACGGGTGCTTTTGTCCAGGAGGTTATTAGTGTGGATAATTTCAAGGTCTTGGTCGTGTTTAGGGACAGGAATACGGTAGTTGTTATCAGGATATATAAGTAGAAGGTTAGGAGGGTGAGCTTGGGGTTATAAATGATGATTATGGTTATTCATCCAAGGTGGGCAATTGATGAAAAGGCCAGGATTTTGCGGGTTTGTGTTTGGTTTAGTCCCATTCACCCCCCTAGTGCGGCTGAAGCAAGGGCTATGGAGGTAAGTACTGTGGGATTTAGTGAGGGCGATGTTATTAATAAGATGGCCATGGGTGGGAGTTTTATTAAGGTGGAGAGTAGGAGGGCAGTGGTTAAGGATGTACCTTGAAGGACTTCGGGGAATCAAAAATGGAAGGGTACTAGACCTAGTTTGATTGCGATTGCCGCTGTTAATAGTATGGAGGCTGTTGGGTGAGTTAGTTGCGTAATATCTCATTGGCCTGTGGCTCAGGCATTAGACATGCTTGAGAATAAGACTAGGGCAGAGGCGGCGGCTTGGACTAGGAAGTATTTGACGGATGCCTCTACGGCTCGTGGGTGGTGGGATTTTGAAATGAGGGGGATAATTGCTAGGGTGTTAATTTCTAGTCCGGTCCAGGCTATGATTCAATGATTGCTCGAGATGGTAATTGTTGTACCTAGGAGGAGGCTGATGAGGGAGATTAATTTGGCATGGGGATTCATTAGTAGGGGAAGGGGTTAAACCATCATTTTCGGGGTATGGGCCCGATAGCTTAATTAGCTGACCTTACTAGAAAATAATATAAGGGAAGTATGAGGAGTTTTGATCTCTTTTGTGCAGGTTCGATTCCTGCTTTTCTAAGGTGGGGTCCTAGGAAATGAGAGGGCTGGTAAACCTCTATGTTCACTTTATCATAGTGACCCTTTGATTCAGGCACATTTCCTTAAGTGAGGGGGGATTCCTGCATAGGAAATTGGCAGACTAGTGTGTCATAGGCATAGGGCTAATGTTAGGGGTAGGAAGTTTTTTCAGAGAAGGTGTATTAGTTGATCGTAGCGGAATCGAGGATAGGAGGCTCGGACTCATAGGAACCCGGAAGAGAGTAGTAGGGTTTTTGTGGCCAGGATTAGTGGGAAGAGTTCGGATGGGAGATTGAGTGAACTTGGGTTGAGGAATAGAATAGCAGTTAGTGTGTTTATTAGTATAATATTGGCATATTCAGCTAGGAAGAACAGGGCGAATGGGCCTGCGGCGTATTCTACGTTAAACCCTGAAACAAGTTCCGATTCACCTTCGGTCAGATCAAAGGGGGCTCGGTTTGTTTCTGCGAGTGTTGAAATATACCACATTATAGCTAGGGGTCAGGTGGAGAAGATTAGGTATAGGGGCTCTTGGGTGGTGGCTAGTGTATTAAGAGTGTAATTCCCGCTTAATATAATTACGGAGAGCAGGATGATTGCGAGTGTGACTTCATAGGAGATGGTTTGTGCAACTGCCCGTAGGGCACCGATTAGGGCGTATTTTGAGTTTGAAGCCCACCCGGACCATAAGATTGAGTATACTGCTAGGCTTGATATTGATAGGAGGAAGAGGAGGCCTAGGTTTAGATCAGTGAGGGAGAAGGGTAGGGGCAGGGGGATTCAAATGGTGATGGCTAGTAATAGGGCTAGGATTGGGGTTGCAATAAATAAAATTGGTGAGGAGGTAGTGGGGCGGACGGGCTCTTTAATGAATAGTTTAACTCCGTCTGCGACGGGTTGAAGAAGTCCGAAGGGCCCCACAATATTTGGTCCCTTTCGAGCTTGTATGTAACTTAAGACTTTCCGTTCAACTAGTGTAAGGAAGGCTACTGCAATTAGGATTGGAACAGCGTATGAGAGTGCTATAGTCAGGTGTGTAAAGATGGTAAATTGCATTGTGGGTTGAGCTAGGGAGAGGATTTGAACCTCTGAATAAAGGGCTTAAGCCTTTTGCACTTGCCGAGCTCTGCCACGCTAGCTAGCCCTTTTCTAGGGTCGGGGGTGGTGGTTTCCTTGTTAGTTGAGATGTTTTCACTAATTAGGCGGGGAGGCGTGCTTTTGGTATTGGCCTCACTTTTCTGGTCCTTTCGTACTGAGAAAAGTATAGCATAGATAGAAACCGACCTGGATTTCTCCGGTCTGAACTCAGATCACGTAGGACTGTTAATCGTTGAACAAACGAACCCTTAATAGCGGCTGCACCATTAGGATGTCCTGATCCAACATCGAGGTCGTAAACCTCCTTGTCGATAGGGGCTCTTGAAGGAGATTGCGCTGTTATCCCTGGGGTAGCTTGGTCCATTAATCAATTATATTGGGTCTGGTCGCTGTTGGCACTTTGAGGAGTGGCTCTTAGTTAAGAGTTGTGGTCTTGTTTTTGGAGGATTCTTTTTTCTCCAAGGTCGCCCCAACCAAAAAACGAGGATCAGTTGGTTGCAGGAGTGGTGAGCCTTAGTAGGTTTGGGTGGGAGTGCATTGATCCTTGGTTTTTAAGTTCCACAGGGTCTTCTCGTCTTATGTTTATATTCCTGCTTTTGCACAGGAAGATCAATTTCATTGATTATCTGCAAGAGACAGTTGAGACCTCGTTTAGCCATTCATACAAGTCCCGATTTATGGGACAATTGATTGCGCTACCTTCGCACGGTTAGGATACCGCGGCCGTTAAACATTAGTCACTGGGCAGGCATCACCTTCAATACTTGTTATTGGCTGAAGGCTATGTTTTTGGTAAACAGTCGGGCCTTGGGTTTGCCTAGTTCCTTTTGCAGATTTTAATCTTTCTAATAGGCGCTCCTGAGTCGGGTTAACAGAGTGGTTTTATATTTGTTCTAGTAGGGGTGTAAATATAAGTTAGGCTGTTAATAATATATAATGTAAGCTTGCGCTTTAGAGAAGAATTTCTAATTACTCATTTTAGCATAAGTTCTTCTATGGTCATAGATTGGCCTGTTAGTGGTGTAGGGGGTCATAGTGTTATTGAATTTTTATTTGGTTGAGCTTTGACGCACTCTTTGTTGATGGCTGCTTTAGGGCCAACGTGGGAGGAGGGGGGGGGGGTTACCCTCTAATGGAGGTTGTGTTCTTTTTTAAAGGAGCTGTACCTCCTTTAAATAGTTCCTAGCTTTCCTCATTAAGGTTAGTGGATGCCGGGAGGGGTAAGTTAGGAGTGAACTTAGATTCTTTTCACAGGCAACCAGCTATCACCCAGCTCGGTTGGCTTTTCACCTCTACTGACAAGTCTTCCCACTCTTTTGCCACAGAGACGGGTTTGCTCAATAATAGCTGCTTGTAAGTAGCTCGCTTGGGTTTCGGGATGGCAAGCTTAAATTCGTTTTGCTTGGTTGTTCTTGCTAAATCATGATGCAAAAGGTACAAGGGTTGATCTTTGCTGTTTTTTGCTTTGGTTTTCATTATTATTTCATCTTTCCCTTGCGGTACAAGGATATCTCTATTGCGTCAAGTAACTTTTCTATCGCCTATACTAAGTAGGGAAAATGTTTTAGTTTTTGAGTTTAGTGGGTTGTTCAAGTGGGTGGATGAGCTAGAGGGCGCTTCAAGACGGTCCTATGTTAGACATCTCTCAGGTGTAAGCTGAGTGCTTTTGGTTTTAGCTACGTCTTGATATGCTAAGTGCACCTTCCGGTACACTTACCTTGTTACGACTTACCTCATCTTCAGCTGCGGAGCTTATTATGTATGGGGTGTTATAGCTTTTGAGGAGGGTGACGGGCGGTATGTACGTGCCCTAGAGCCGACTTAAAATAGACTCTCTTATTCTATTTTACTGCTAAATCCGCCTTCTGAGGATGATTTCATATCCTCTTTCGTGTGTATTCTATGTTAGAAAATGTAGCCCATTTCTTCCACTCCATATGCTATACCTTGACCTGTCTTGTTAGCGGGTGGGCTATTGTGCTCGCTATTGTTCTCTCATGAGGCGGGCTGGCGACGGCGGTATGTAGGCTGCATGGCAAGGGGTGGTTGGGTGAATCGTGGATTATCGATTATAGAACAGGCTCCTCTAGGTGGGTTTAGGGCACCGCCAAGTCCTTAGAGTTTTAAGCGTTTGTGCTCGTAGTTCTCGGGCGGATACTTAGGTGGGGTAAGTATCATGATTTAAGGCTAAGCATAGTGGGGTATCTAATCCCAGTTTGTGCCTTAGCTTTCGTGGGGTGAAATTGATCGTGGGTGTTAAGACCATTTTTATGGTGATTTTAGGAACATCTTGGGCTTGTGACAGCTTAGCTGTGTTTGGGTCTTAATTTGGTTGGATAACATATTACCACTCTTTACGCCGGCTACTGTTAGTTTGGGTCTCTTGTGTGACCGCGGTGGCTGGCACAAGATTTACCAACCCTTGGGGGTCGCCATGGCTAAGTCAAGTTTACACTTATTGCTTAATGTTAATTACTGCTGAGTACCCGTGGGGGTGTGGCTAAGCAAGGCGTTTTGGGCTACATAGATAGTGTGCCTGATACCTGCTCCTTTTGTCTAATGGGGAGACATTAAGGGCATTTACACTGGGGTGCGGATACTTGCATGTATATGTCTAGCGAAAATTAACAGTAAGGTTAGGACTAAGTCTTTTGTCCTTAGGGATTACTAGATACCATCTTGGCATCTTCAGTGCCATGCTTTGCATTAAGCTATAAGGACCTCGTTGTTTGTTGTTTGGTAGGGGGGTTTCTATAATAAGTTGTGGGGCGTGTTGTATGTATATATAATATGCGGGCGGTTATTAATGTAACTCCAGTACTGATGGTATGTAAAGAGTATAAGTAAAAGATGTGATTGATGGTGAAATCATGTGTTTGTACTGATATAGGGGATTAATCCTGGTGGTGTTAAGAAAGTCAGTGGAAGTGATAATAAAGGTATTTATGTCCAGCAAGCATTCATTAGCTAGTCAACGCTAAATTAAGGTGTGGAAGCTCCATAACTAAATGTAAAACAATGTGCATCAGAGTCCGAATGATTCCACATATACGCCAACCGTCTCATTAATCAACCTGCCGGGAAAGACGTAGAACGAGAACCATAGGGTCCAGACCTAAATTGTAGGCTCTCTGGGGTTCACTGTGAAGGGTAATTTGAAGGCCCCCCCAAAAAAAAAGGGAACCAAATGGGACAAGGCGGTTCACATGTCGCGATTAAGAGGGACAATGGTGATTACTCACAATACCAGATGTCTTTTAAAGGGGAACGTGAATGGATTAATCTATTAATGGCCCTGACTTAGGAACCAGTGGTCTTTCAAGCGAGTCATGCGACGGGTGTAGGGGGAATGAATGGTCATGAAACTAGCGCATACTGGGTATGTGGTGCAGCGGGTTGCTGGTTTCACGTGAGGTGCTAGATTAAGAAATCCATCTGATACCAGGGATCACAGTCATGTTGGCTAGAGATTGTGACAGTTGTAGTCCTAGTACATTAAATGAGAGTTTATCGTACAATTACTGAGGATTTACCATGAACATGTCCGGTATATCAGGGTAGTATTTAGTACGGGTATTGAAGCTATTACTGTTTCCATAAGGTAATGTGGTGGAGGGATGTATGTACCCCTACATAGTAATGGGTATAGTACATATATTGAATGTAGTACATATATCATGTATGTGGATAATAAATGAATGTACAATAATACATGGGGGGAGGGGGGGGGCACATTTTAATGTTATTAGATAAGTTGTTTCTATAGTTGAAAACAACGACAGTTTTTCAGACTGTAGGTCTCGGGTAATATCCGAGTAGAAATTATTATGACCTACTTTGTTATGTTTTTGGGATTTTGTTTTATTTTGGGAGCGGTAGCGGTGGCGTCTAATCCGTCTCCCTATTATGGTGTACTTGGTTTGGTTGTTGGGTCTGTTGTTGGTTGTGGGTGGTTGTTGAGTTTGGGGGTGTCATTTATCTCTTTAGCATTATTTTTGGTTTATTTAGGGGGGATGTTGGTAGTATTTGTATACTCTGTATCATTGGCTGCTGATCCTTATCCTCAGGCCTGGGGGAGCTGGCAGGTGGTGATTTATGGGGTAGGGCTTGTTTTGGTTGTTTTAGTTGGTATTGTGGTGGGTGATTTTGTGGGGGTGTGGAATTTGTGGGTGGGGACTGTAGATTATGGGGGGCTTGGTGCTGTTCGGTTGGATTTTAGTGGGGTAGCTTTGTTTTATTCTTGGGGAGCTGGTTTGTTTTTGGTTGCGGGTTGGGGGCTGCTGTTAACTCTGTTTGTGGTCTTGGAGTTAGTGCGGGGGCTATCTCGGGGGGCAATTCGGGCAGTTTAGGGATTAGGGTCAGAAGGTAGTTTAGTAGAGAATATCAGCTTTGGGAGCTGGAGGCGGAGGTTCAAGTCCTCTCTTTCTGAGTGTTGTTGGTAGGCGGGTTACATTAGTAAATGTTGGTTTTGTGTTCGTAAATATAAAAGGGGAAAAAAAATTGAAATTATTAATGTAACTCCAGTACTGATGGTATGTAAAGAGTATAAGTAAAAGATGTGATTGATGGTGAAATCATGTGTTTGTACTGATATAGGGGATTAATCCTGGTGGTGTTAAGAAAGTCAGTGGAAGTGATAATAAAGGTATTTATGTCCAGCAAGCATTCATTAGCTAGTCAACGCTAAATTAAGGTGTGGAAGCTCCATAACTAAATGTAAAACAATGTGCATCAGAGTCCGAATGATTCCACATATACGCCAACCGTCTCATTAATCAACCTGCCGGGAAAGACGTAGAACGAGAACCATAGGGTCCAGACCTAAATTGTAGGCTCTCTGGGGTTCACTGTGAAGGGTAATTTGAAGGCCCCCCAAAAAAAAAGGGAACCAAATGGGACAAGGCGGTTCACATGTCGCGATTAAGAGGGACAATGGTGATTACTCACAATACCAGATGTCTTTTAAAGGGGAACGTGAATGGATTAATCTATTAATGGCCCTGACTTAGGAACCAGTGGTCTTTCAAGCGAGTCATGCGACGGGTGTAGGGGGAATGAATGGTCATGAAACTAGCGCATACTGGGTATGTGGTGCAGCGGGTTGCTGGTTTCACGTGAGGTGCTAGATTAAGAAATCCATCTGATACCAGGGATCACAGTCATGTTGGCTAGAGATTGTGACAGTTGTAGTCCTAGTACATTAAATGAGAGTTTATCGTACAATTACTGAGGATTTACCATGAACATGTCCGGTATATCAGGGTAGTATTTAGTACGGGTATTGAAGCTATTACTGTTTCCATAGAATAATGGGGAGAAGGGAGTTATGTACGTCTACATAGTAATGGGTATAGTACATATATTGAATGTAGTACATATATCATGTATGTGGATAATAAATGAATGTACAATAATACATATGGGGGGGAGGGGGGGGCACATTTTAATGTTATTAGATAAGTTGTTTCTATAGTTGAAAACAACGACAGTTTTTCAGACTGTAGGTCTCGGGTAATATCCGAGTAGAAATTATTATGACCTACTTTGTTATGTTTTTGGGATTTTGTTTTATTTTGGGAGCGGTAGCGGTGGCGTCTAATCCGTCTCCCTATTATGGTGTACTTGGTTTGGTTGTTGGGTCTGTTGTTGGTTGTGGGTGGTTGTTGAGTTTGGGGGTGTCATTTATCTCTTTAGCATTATTTTTGGTTTATTTAGGGGGGATGTTGGTAGTATTTGTATACTCTGTATCATTGGCTGCTGATCCTTATCCTCAGGCCTGGGGGAGCTGGCAGGTGGTGATTTATGGGGTAGGGCTTGTTTTGGTTGTTTTAGTTGGTATTGTGGTGGGTGATTTTGTGGGGGTGTGGAATTTGTGGGTGGGGACTGTAGATTATGGGGGGCTTGGTGCTGTTCGGTTGGATTTTAGTGGGGTAGCTTTGTTTTATTCTTGGGGAGCTGGTTTGTTTTTGGTTGCGGGTTGGGGGCTGCTGTTAACTCTGTTTGTGGTCTTGGAGTTAGTGCGGGGGCTATCTCGGGGGGCAATTCGGGCAGTTTAGGGATTAGGGTCAGAAGGTAGTTTAGTAGAGAATATCAGCTTTGGGAGCTGGAGGCGGAGGTTCAAGTCCTCTCTTTCTGAGTGTTGTTGGCAGAGTTAATGTTAGGGGTAATGTTTTGGTTTTTGGGGCCCTGATTACTCTAAGAAGGGGTGTGATCTTCATTCTTTGGTTTACAAGACCAATGTTTTTTGTAAACTATTAGAGTAATTAGTAAATTATTTTGTTTTCTAGGGCTGCGATGGCAGGGAAGAGAACTAATAGGATGAGGAAGTAAGTGAAGGAAGCTACTTGGCCGATGATGATGAAGGGGTGTTCTACTGGTTGGCTGCCGATTCATGTTAGGATGAGTAGGTTTGCCACTAGAAATCAGAATAATAATTGTGAGAGTGGGCGGAATGTTATTGAACGTTGTTTAGATTTGTGCAGGAGTGGGATTAGGAATAGGATTAGGACGGAGGCGGCTAAGGCAAGTACACCTCCTAATTTATTGGGGATGGAGCGTAGGATGGCGTATGCAAATAGGAAGTATCATTCGGGCTTGATATGGGGAGGCGTGGCTAGGGGGTTTGCGGGGGTGAAGTTTTCTGGATCTCCGAGGAGGTTGGGCGAGAAGAATGCTAGGGATAGTAGGGGGATGAATATTAGCGTAAAGCCTAGGATATCTTTTAAGGAGAAGTATGGGTGGAAGGGGATTTTGTCGCAGTGAGAGATGATTCCGAGGGGGTTGTTTGATCCTGATTCATGCAGGAATGTGAGATGTACCAGGGTGATGCCAGCGATTACAAATGGGAGGAGGAAGTGAAGGGCAAAGAATCGTGTTAGGGTGGGGTTGTCAACTGAGAATCCGCCTCAGGCCCACTCTACTAGGGTTTGTCCGATGTAGGGGATGGCTGAGAATAGGTTTGTGATGACAGTAGCGCCCCAGAATGATATTTGTCCTCAGGGGAGGACATAACCTACAAATGCAGTTGCTATTAATGTTAGTAGGAGGATAACGCCGGTGTTTCAGGTTTCTTTATAGAGGTAAGAGCCATAGTAGAGTCCTCGGCCGATGTGTAGGTAAATACAGATGAAGAAGAAGGATGCGCCGTTTGCATGGAGATTGCGGATAAATCATCCGTACTGTACGTTCCGGCATGTGTGGGCGACGGATGAGAATGCTAGTGTAGTGTCGGCTGTGTAATGTATGGCTAGTAGGAGCCCTGTTAGAATTTGGGTAATTAGGCAAATTCCTAGTAGCGATCCAAAATTTCACCAAGCAGAGATGTTTGAGGGAGATGGGAGGTCGATTAGGGAGTTGTTGATAATTTTGAGCAGGGGGTGCGATTTTCGAATGTTGGGGGCCATTGGTTTTGTTCTGTGGGTGAGTGTGAGTAGAATGAGGATGGACAGTGCGAATGTTCCTAAGTAGGTTTTAATTAATCCGGGTGTAGTGGAGTTGAGGTTTTAGCTGCTATAAGTTGTAGGTCGGCTAGTCCTTCTGGTCCTATTTTTTTGTATCATGAGAGGTCGATTAGGTGAGAGGCAATTTTTTGTCCGTTGTTGAGTAGTTTTATGGAGCTGAGTCGATGGGCTAAGGGGTTGAAATAACCTAATGTGGTGGAGAAGTTTGAGTAGATGTTTTGTTTAGGGGCCGTGAGGTTATGAGTTATGTTTGATAGTTCGAGTGCTAGGAGGATACCTAGGATTGTGACGACGATGGCGGCTGTTTTTATGATTGTTGGTATGGTTATTGGGGGTGTTTTTGTAGGTAGGATGTTGGAGGTAATGAGGAGGCCTGCTATGATGCTGCCTAGTGCGAGTCGGGTAATGGGATTGATAACTAGAGGGGTGTTTTCATTGATGGGGGTAATGGGGGGGATTCGGCTGAACCCTGATTGAACTATTAGGGTCATTCGTAGGCTGTAAGTGGCGGTGAATGAGGTGGCCAGTAGGGTGAGTAAGAGGGCCCAGGCATTTAAGTATGAGTTGTTAAGGCTTTCGATGATAAGGTCCTTGGAGTAGAATCCAGCCAGGAATGGGGTACCTATTAGGGCAAGGTTACCAATAGTTAGGCATGAGGTGGTTGTTGGGAGGAGTTTTTGTAGGCCTCCTATTTTTCGGATGTCCTGTTCACCAGCCAGGCTATGGATGATTGACCCTGAGCAGAGGAATAGTATGGCTTTGAAGAAGGCATGTGTTGAGATATGGAGGAAGGCTAGTTGCGGTAGATTAAGTCCAATGGTGACTATTATTAATCCTAGTTGGCTTGATGTGGAGAAGGCAATGATTTTTTTGATGTCATTTTGTGTCAAGGCGCATGTGGCAGCAAATAGTGTTGATAGGGCACCCAGGCAGAGGCATGTTGTTAGGGCTGTTTGATTGTTGGCTAAGAGTGGGTGAATGCGAACAAGAAGGAAGATTCCTGCTACTACTATAGTGCTTGAGTGGAGTAAGGCTGAGACAGGGGTTGGACCTTCTATTGCTGCTGGGAGTCAGGGGTGGAGGCCAAATTGAGCTGATTTTCCTGTGGCGGCTAGAATGAGGCCTAGGAGGGGTAGAATTGGGGTTTGGCTTTCGTATGAGATTTGTTGGATTTCTCATGTGTTGAGGGTTGAAGCAAGTCAGGCCATGCTTAGGATGAGGCCTACATCTCCAATGCGGTTGTAGATTACGGCCTGGAGAGCGGCTGTATTGGCTTCTGCTCGTCCATGTCATCAACTAATGAGGAGAAATGATATGATTCCTACGCCCTCTCAGCCAATGAAGAGTATGAATATGTTGTTGGCGATTGTAAGGGTCAATATGGCAATTAGGAATATTAATAGGTAGATAAAGAATTTAGTGACGTGAGGTTCTGAGGCCATATACCACATTGCAAATTGTAGGATAGATCAGGTTACGAATAGGGCTACAGGGAGGAATAGTATTGAATATTGGTCTATTTTGAAGCTGAGTGGGATTTTGAGATTGGGGGTGAAACTTCAGTACCAGTGGGAAATAATTGCTTCTGTTCCTGAGTAGATGAAGATGGTTGTTGGGATGATGCTTGTAAAGAAGGCTATTTTGACAGTGGTTGTAATAATTAAGGGTGTGTTTTGGAGTTTTGTCGATAGGAGGGGCAGGAGGATTGGTGTAAGAAGAATTATTAGTGTGAGTAAAAGGGAGGTGTTGAAAAGTAGTGTGGTTTCCACTACTTTTACTTGGAGTTGCACCAAGATGGGTGGTTCCTAAGACCAGTGGATTACTGTTATCCTTTAAAAGTAAGGGGGCTGAGGGCTTAGACTCAGATGCAGGAATTAGCAGTTCTTGCTGGTTAAACCACCCCTCGGCAAATAAGAAGATTTTAACTTCTATTTTTAGAATCACAGTCTAATGTTTGGGTTAAAACTATATTTGCGTTAGATAACTCCCGAGATTAGCTCTGGTTTTAGTATGAGGAGAAGTATTGGGAAAATGTGGAGGGTTATTAGGAGGTGTTCTCGTGTGTTTGAGTTATGGATGGATGTGAGGTGGGTAGGTAATGTTCCTCGTTGCGTTATTGAGAGTATAAAGAGAGTATATGAGGCGGTTAGTAGGGTTGCCAGTCCGGTTAGGATAATAGTAGGCGTAGATCAGTTGAATAGGGCGATTATGATTGTAAGTTCCGCTATTAGGTTGGTTGTTGGGGGTAGCGCTATGTTTGTCAAGTTGGCTAGTAGTCATCAAACACTTATAAGTGGTAGCAGGGGTTGTAAGCCTCGAGTTAATAGGAGGATTCGGCTGTGTGTTCGCTCATAGTTTGTATTAGCTAGGCAAAATAGTATGGAGGAGGTTAATCCGTGGGAGATCATGAGGATTATGGCACCTGAGAATGATCAGTCAGTTTGGATTATGCTGGCAGCAATAACTAGGCCCATGTGGCTTACGGATGAGTATGCGATTAGTGATTTTAGGTCAGTTTGGCGCAAGCAGATTGAGCTGGTTATTAGTGCACCTCATAGGGCCAGGGCTAGGAATGGGTAGGATAGGCGATCTGTAAGGGGGCCTATGAGTAGGGTAACTCGTATAATGCCGTAACCCCCGAGTTTTAGTAGTAGGGCAGCTAGTAGTATAGATCCTGCGATAGGAGCTTCTACATGGGCTTTGGGCAGCCATAGGTGGAGGCCGTAGAGGGGTGCTTTTACCATGAATGCTATTAGGAGGGCTAATCCAGATAGGGTTCCGGTTCAGGAGTGGGTTAGTAGAGGGTGGGTCAATTCTAGGGTTGGTATGTGTAGGGTGCCGATTTGCGTATGTAGGTGGAGGATAGTAACTAAGAGGGGTAGTGAGCTAATGAGAGTGTAAAACAGTAAATAGATTCCGGCGCTAAGTCGCTCGGGTTGATTACCTCAACGGGTAATAAGGATTAGTGTGGGGATTAGGGTGGCTTCGAATGAAATGTAAAATAGGGTTAATTCTGTGGCTGAGAAGGCTAGAATAATGAATGGTTGGATTGTAGTGAGGGTTACGATGAATGTTCGTTTTCGTACTGGGGGTTCTTGCTGTAAGTGATTTTGGCTTGCTAGGAGTATTAGGGGGAGGAGTCAGCATGATAAGACTAATAGTGGGGCCGAGATTTGATCAATACCTGTTCAGGGGGTTATGTTTTTATGCGGGAAGTATGTTGGGTTAAGTCATTGAAGGCTGATGGTGGCAATCAAGAGGCTGTAGGTGGTGGTATTTGTCCATAGTGAGGCTTTAGGAGAAAGAAGGGCTGTAGGCAGGAGTATAATAGTGGGGATGATGATTTTTAGCATTGTAATAGGTTTAGGTTGTGGAGGTGGTCTGAGCCGTGTGTTCGTGTTGATGCGACTAGTATTGCTAGTCCAGTTCCTGCTTCGCATGCAGAGAATGCTAATATTAAGATTGGCACCAGGGTGAAAGATGGTGTTTGGGCTTGAACGGGTCAGATTGAGAGGGCTAAGTATAGTGAGAGTATTATGCTTTCTAGACACAGTAAGGCCGAGATGAGGTGAGTTCGGTGAAAGGCTAGGCCTAGACTACTAAGGGTAAAGGCTGAGTAGAAGCTTAGGTGTAGGAAAGACATAAGAAAGTTATAGTGTTTGCTATAATTTGCTGAGCCGAAATCAGCTGTCTTTAATTAGACTAACTTTCTATTATTCTGCCCATTCGAGGCCCCCTTGGATTCATTCGTATACTAATCCTAGTGTGAGAAGGAGGAGAAGAATAGAGGTTCATAGGAGTGTTAGTAGGGGCTGTGAGAGTTGAATTGCTCAGGGGAGTGGGAGTAGAAGGGCGATTTCTAGGTCGAATAGTAGGAATAGGATAGCTACTGAGGAAGAATCGGATTGAAAAGGGGAGTCGAGCAGAGCCTAGTGGGTCGAAGCCGCATTCGTAGGGTGATAGTTTTTCTGTATCCGGGTTTATTTGGGCGAGTCAGAAGTTGATGGTGGTTAGGATGATGCTTAAGGTGAGGGAGAGTAGCAGTATAAATGTAATTATGTTTATTGCTCTTCTCTGGGGTCACACCAGATTTTAGAGATTGGAAGTCAATTGTAATTAATATACTAGAAGAGCAGGAACCTCATCAGTAGATGGATATGTAGAGGAATAATCAGATGACGTCTACAAAGTGCCAATATCAGGCTGCTGCTTCAAACCCGAAGTGGTGGTTTGTTGTAAAGTGGAATTTGATAAGTCGTAGGAGGCAGACTGTAAGGAAGGAAGACCCAATAATTACGTGTAATCCGTGAAATCCTGTGGCTACAAAGAAGGTTGAGCCGTAGACCCCATCAGCAATGGAGAATGATGCCTCGTGGTATTCTATTGCTTGAAGGGCAGTAAAATAGAATCCTAGGATAATGGTTAATGATAGTGCATGGATTGCTTGTTTTCGATTACTTTCTGTAATACTATGGTGTGCTCAGGTAACAGTAACACCTGAAGCTAGGAGGATAGCCGTATTGAGTAGAGGGACTTCTAGGGGGTTTAGGGGGTTAATTCCTGTTGGGGGTCATTGTGCTCCCAGTTCTGGTGTGGGGGCTAGGCTTGAGTGGAAGAATGCTCAGAAAAAGCCCAGGAAGAAGAAGGCTTCGGATGTAATGAATAAGATTATCCCGTATCGCAGCCCCTTTTGGACTGTTGGTGTGTGGTGGCCCTGGAAGGTGCTTTCTCGTACAATGTCTCGCCATCATTGGATTATGACTAAGAACATTGAAAGCAGGCCCAGGGTTAATAGGTATAATGAATTATAGTGGAATCATATGATTAATCCGGAGGTTGTAAGTAGGGCAGCAGTGGCGCCGAAGATTGGTCATGGGCTTGGGTCTACTATATGATATGAGTGTGCTTGGTGTGCCATTAGATGTTTTCTTGTAAGTATAGGCTTAGCAGAAGCACAAAGACATAAGCTTGGATTATAGCTACTGCTAGTTCTAGGATCGTTAGTAGGAGGAGGACGGTTGCGGTTAGGACAGAGATGGTGGGTATGGTGGGCAGTAGGGCTAGAGTGGCAGTAGAGATGAGTTGGATTAAAAGATGGCCAGCTGTGAGGTTGGCTGTAAGTCGTACGCCTAGGGCTAATGGTCGAATTAGTAGGCTGGTAGTTTCAATGAGGATGAGGGCGGGGATTAGGGGTGTTGGGGTTCCTTCTGGTAGGAGGTGGCCCAGGGAGATGGATGGCTGGTTTCGTAGCCCTGTTAGGAGAGTTGCCAGTCAAAGGGGGAAGGCTAGTGCTATATTTATAGATAGTTGGGTGGTTGGGGTGAATGTATAAGGTAGTAGGCCTAGTAGGTTGATAAGGAGGAGGAAGGTTATTAGAGATGTTAGGATAAGAGCTCACTTGTGGCCTGCTTTATTTAGGGGTATTATTAGTTGTTTAGTAATTAGTTGGAGGAACCATAGTTGGAGGGTTGATAGGCGGTTGTTGATTCAACGATTGTTTGGGGATGGAAGTAGTAAAGTTGGGAATAATAGGGAGAGTAGGATTAGTGGGATTCCTAATAGTTGGGGGCTGGCAAATTGATCAAAGAAGCTTAGGTTCATGGTCAGGTTCAGGGAGTGGGAGTGAGGGTAGTTTTATTTTTGTTCGATGGTGAGTTTGTAGAGATAAAGGATGTCAGTTTGGGTTGTATAAGAAAGAGGAAGACTGTTCAGGATATAAATATGATAAAGAGCCAGGGGTTTGGGTTAAGCTGGGGCATGTCATTAAGGAGGGGATATTCCTCTTTCTCTAGCTTAAAAGGCTAGTGCTGTTCCATAGCTTCTTAATGATGAGTCGGTAGAGAGTAGTGATGATCAGCTCTCGAAGTATGTAAGAGGGGTTGATTCAACTACAATAGGCATGTAACTATGGTTAGCTCCGCAGATTTCTGAGCACTGGCCATAAAAGATTCCCGGTCGAGTGGTGATGAATGAAGTTTGGTTTAGTCGTCCGGGGATTGCATCAGTTTTTACCCCCAGGGTTGGAACTGCCCATGAGTGGAGGACATCCCCAGCTGTGATAATTACTCGGATAGGTGATTCTATGGGTACTACAACTCGGTGATCTACTTCTAGTAGCCGGAAGTGACCTGGTGGGAGTTCTGATGTTGGGATTATATATGAATCAAATGTGAGATCTTTAAAATCTGTATACTCATACGATCAATATCATTGGTGGCCGATGGCCTTTAGGGTTAGATCCGGCTCGTCAATTTCATCTATTATATAAAGGATTTGTAGGGAGGGTAGAGCAAGTAGAATGAGTACGATGGCTGGCAGAATTGTTCAAATTAGTTCTACTTCTTGCGCATCTACTGTATTTGAGGATAGTTTTTCTACTAATATTAGGGCGAGTAGGTAGAGAACTAGGCTGCAGATTGCTAGTGCAACCATAAGGGCATGGTCGTGGAATTCAACTAATTCTTCTATGATAGGGGAGGACGCATCTTGGAATCCAAATTGAGAGGGGTTGGCCACATGAGATGTACAGGGTTTTGACCTGTGATTTAGTCTTGACAAGGCTATGTAATAGGTTTACTAACTTCTCATAGAGAAAGAAGCATAAGTGGTTTAGTGCAGTTGGCTTGAAACCAACGTGAGGAGGTTCGATTCCTTCCTTTCTTGGACTTGAACGAAGGCTGGTTCTTCAAAGGTGTGGTGGGGAGGTGGGCAGCCGTGGATTCATTCAATATTAGTGGCGATTAGTTCTGGTTGAAGGACTTTTCGTTTTGATGAAAATGCTTCTCAGATGATAAATATTAGTATGATTACGGCTGTTATAGAGATTAGTGAGCCGATGGATGATATAGTGTTTCATAGTGTATAGGCATCTGGGTAGTCTGAATATCGTCGTGGCATGCCGGCTAGGCCTAGGAAATGTTGAGGGAAGAAGGTTAGATTTACTCCTGTGAATATCACTCCGAAGTGTGCTTTTGCTCATGTCGGGTGGAGGGTGTAGCCCGTGAATAGGGGGAATCAGTGTGTAAATCCTGCCAGGATGGCAAATACTGCTCCTATGGAGAGAACATAGTGGAAGTGAGCTACTACGTAATATGTATCGTGCAGGGCAATATCTAGTGAGGAGTTTGCTAGTACGATGCCAGTTAGACCTCCAATAGTGAAGAGGAAGATGAAGCCCAGAGCTCATAGGATGGGCGGGTCTCATTTAATTGTTCCTCCATGTAGGGTGGCTAATCAGCTAAATACTTTGATACCGGTCGGAATGGCAATAATTATTGTGGCTGATGTGAAGTAGGCTCGGGTATCCACGTCTATGCCTACTGTGAACATATGGTGAGCCCATACGATAAAGCCCAGGAATCCAATAGATAGTATAGCCCAAACTATTCCTATATATCCGAATGGTTCCTTTTTACCAGCATAGTACGTAACTACATGAGAGATAATTCCGAAGCCAGGGAGAATTAGGATATAGACTTCAGGGTGTCCGAAGAATCAGAAGAGGTGTTGGTATAGGACGGGGTCTCCTCCTCCCGCGGGATCAAAGAATGTGGTATTGAGATTTCGGTCCGTGAGGAGCATGGTAATACCTGCAGCGAGTACTGGGAGTGATAGTAGTAGTAGGATGGCGGTGATTAGGACTGATCACACGAATAGAGGGGTTTGGTATTGTGAAAGGGCTGGGGGTTTTATGTTAATGGCTGTTGTAATAAAGTTGATTGCACCTAGGATAGAAGAAACACCAGCTAGGTGTAGTGAGAAGATGGCGAGGTCAACAGAGGCTCCAGCGTGGGCGAGGTTACCTGCTAGGGGCGGATAAACAGTTCATCCAGTTCCTGCTCCGGCTTCGACGGTTGATGATGCCAGTAGGAGTAGAAAGGAGGGTGGAAGTAGTCAGAAACTTATA
Source organism: Struthio camelus (assembly GCF_040807025.1). Classification (NCBI taxonomy): domain Eukaryota; kingdom Metazoa; phylum Chordata; class Aves; order Struthioniformes; family Struthionidae; genus Struthio; species Struthio camelus. Next base: position 25,870 of record NW_027182616.1, read on the forward strand.
TTATTTATTCGGGGGAAGGCTATGTCTGGGGCACCAATTATAAGTGGAACTAGTCAGTTTCCAAAGCCACCAATTATTACTGGTATAACTATGAAGAAAATTATTACGAAGGCATGAGCGGTAACGATTACATTGTAGATTTGATCGTCTCCAAGTAGTGTCCCTGGTTGTCCTAATTCTGCACGAATGAGCAGGCTGAGGGCTGTGCCCACTATACCCGCTCATGCGCCGAAGATGAGATATAGGGTGCCAATGTCTTTGTGATTTGTTGAAAAAAGTCATCGAGTAATGAAGGTCACAGGTAAGATGGCTGAGTGTTCAAGCGTTAGGCTGTAGTCCTTTTTACAGAGGTTCAATTCCTCTTCTTATCGGTCCCGTAGTGAAATTCATGTTGAGTTGCAAACTCATTGATGCACGTTAGAGGCGTGTCGGGGCCTGTAGACAGAGGCCTGCTGGATAAGGCATCTAGCTGTTAACTAGACTATTATGGGATCGAGGCCCATCTGTCTAGGAGAAAGGCCTTAGCTTAATTAAAGCATCTGATTTGCGTTCAGAGGATACAGGTTAATGTCCTGTTGGTCTTACAGAAACTAAGAGGCTTTAACTCTTATTTAAGGCTTTGAAGGCCTTTGGTTTGGTTTAGTTATCCTAAGTTTCTAGAGGGCGGCGAGGATTATGGGGGAGATAGGCAGGAGGATGGCGGAAAGGGAGGAGAGGATGGCAATGGATGTGTTCGTGGGGTTACTGATGTATCATTGTTTTATGTGGTTAGCAGAGTTTGGGGGGAGGGTGATTGTTGCATAGTATGCGAGGCGTAGATAGAAGAATAGTCCTAGTAGCGATAATAGTGCAATAATTGTGGCTACTGTTGTTATTTCTTGTTTAGTTAGTTCTTGAAGGATTAGTCATTTGGGTATAAATCCTGTTAATGGCGGCAACCCGGCTAGTGATAGGAGGGTTAGTATTAGGGCGGCGTTTAGTACGGGTGCTTTTGTCCAGGAGGTTATTAGTGTGGATAATTTCAAGGTCTTGGTCGTGTTTAGGGACAGGAATACGGTAGTTGTTATCAGGATATATAAGTAGAAGGTTAGGAGGGTGAGCTTGGGGTTATAAATGATGATTATGGTTATTCATCCAAGGTGGGCAATTGATGAAAAGGCCAGGATTTTGCGGGTTTGTGTTTGGTTTAGTCCCATTCACCCCCCTAGTGCGGCTGAAGCAAGGGCTATGGAGGTAAGTACTGTGGGATTTAGTGAGGGCGATGTTATTAATAAGATGGCCATGGGTGGGAGTTTTATTAAGGTGGAGAGTAGGAGGGCAGTGGTTAAGGATGTACCTTGAAGGACTTCGGGGAATCAAAAATGGAAGGGTACTAGACCTAGTTTGATTGCGATTGCCGCTGTTAATAGTATGGAGGCTGTTGGGTGAGTTAGTTGCGTAATATCTCATTGGCCTGTGGCTCAGGCATTAGACATGCTTGAGAATAAGACTAGGGCAGAGGCGGCGGCTTGGACTAGGAAGTATTTGACGGATGCCTCTACGGCTCGTGGGTGGTGGGATTTTGAAATGAGGGGGATAATTGCTAGGGTGTTAATTTCTAGTCCGGTCCAGGCTATGATTCAATGATTGCTCGAGATGGTAATTGTTGTACCTAGGAGGAGGCTGATGAGGGAGATTAATTTGGCATGGGGATTCATTAGTAGGGGAAGGGGTTAAACCATCATTTTCGGGGTATGGGCCCGATAGCTTAATTAGCTGACCTTACTAGAAAATAATATAAGGGAAGTATGAGGAGTTTTGATCTCTTTTGTGCAGGTTCGATTCCTGCTTTTCTAAGGTGGGGTCCTAGGAAATGAGAGGGCTGGTAAACCTCTATGTTCACTTTATCATAGTGACCCTTTGATTCAGGCACATTTCCTTAAGTGAGGGGGGATTCCTGCATAGGAAATTGGCAGACTAGTGTGTCATAGGCATAGGGCTAATGTTAGGGGTAGGAAGTTTTTTCAGAGAAGGTGTATTAGTTGATCGTAGCGGAATCGAGGATAGGAGGCTCGGACTCATAGGAACCCGGAAGAGAGTAGTAGGGTTTTTGTGGCCAGGATTAGTGGGAAGAGTTCGGATGGGAGATTGAGTGAACTTGGGTTGAGGAATAGAATAGCAGTTAGTGTGTTTATTAGTATAATATTGGCATATTCAGCTAGGAAGAACAGGGCGAATGGGCCTGCGGCGTATTCTACGTTAAACCCTGAAACAAGTTCCGATTCACCTTCGGTCAGATCAAAGGGGGCTCGGTTTGTTTCTGCGAGTGTTGAAATATACCACATTATAGCTAGGGGTCAGGTGGAGAAGATTAGGTATAGGGGCTCTTGGGTGGTGGCTAGTGTATTAAGAGTGTAATTCCCGCTTAATATAATTACGGAGAGCAGGATGATTGCGAGTGTGACTTCATAGGAGATGGTTTGTGCAACTGCCCGTAGGGCACCGATTAGGGCGTATTTTGAGTTTGAAGCCCACCCGGACCATAAGATTGAGTATACTGCTAGGCTTGATATTGATAGGAGGAAGAGGAGGCCTAGGTTTAGATCAGTGAGGGAGAAGGGTAGGGGCAGGGGGATTCAAATGGTGATGGCTAGTAATAGGGCTAGGATTGGGGTTGCAATAAATAAAATTGGTGAGGAGGTAGTGGGGCGGACGGGCTCTTTAATGAATAGTTTAACTCCGTCTGCGACGGGTTGAAGAAGTCCGAAGGGCCCCACAATATTTGGTCCCTTTCGAGCTTGTATGTAACTTAAGACTTTCCGTTCAACTAGTGTAAGGAAGGCTACTGCAATTAGGATTGGAACAGCGTATGAGAGTGCTATAGTCAGGTGTGTAAAGATGGTAAATTGCATTGTGGGTTGAGCTAGGGAGAGGATTTGAACCTCTGAATAAAGGGCTTAAGCCTTTTGCACTTGCCGAGCTCTGCCACGCTAGCTAGCCCTTTTCTAGGGTCGGGGGTGGTGGTTTCCTTGTTAGTTGAGATGTTTTCACTAATTAGGCGGGGAGGCGTGCTTTTGGTATTGGCCTCACTTTTCTGGTCCTTTCGTACTGAGAAAAGTATAGCATAGATAGAAACCGACCTGGATTTCTCCGGTCTGAACTCAGATCACGTAGGACTGTTAATCGTTGAACAAACGAACCCTTAATAGCGGCTGCACCATTAGGATGTCCTGATCCAACATCGAGGTCGTAAACCTCCTTGTCGATAGGGGCTCTTGAAGGAGATTGCGCTGTTATCCCTGGGGTAGCTTGGTCCATTAATCAATTATATTGGGTCTGGTCGCTGTTGGCACTTTGAGGAGTGGCTCTTAGTTAAGAGTTGTGGTCTTGTTTTTGGAGGATTCTTTTTTCTCCAAGGTCGCCCCAACCAAAAAACGAGGATCAGTTGGTTGCAGGAGTGGTGAGCCTTAGTAGGTTTGGGTGGGAGTGCATTGATCCTTGGTTTTTAAGTTCCACAGGGTCTTCTCGTCTTATGTTTATATTCCTGCTTTTGCACAGGAAGATCAATTTCATTGATTATCTGCAAGAGACAGTTGAGACCTCGTTTAGCCATTCATACAAGTCCCGATTTATGGGACAATTGATTGCGCTACCTTCGCACGGTTAGGATACCGCGGCCGTTAAACATTAGTCACTGGGCAGGCATCACCTTCAATACTTGTTATTGGCTGAAGGCTATGTTTTTGGTAAACAGTCGGGCCTTGGGTTTGCCTAGTTCCTTTTGCAGATTTTAATCTTTCTAATAGGCGCTCCTGAGTCGGGTTAACAGAGTGGTTTTATATTTGTTCTAGTAGGGGTGTAAATATAAGTTAGGCTGTTAATAATATATAATGTAAGCTTGCGCTTTAGAGAAGAATTTCTAATTACTCATTTTAGCATAAGTTCTTCTATGGTCATAGATTGGCCTGTTAGTGGTGTAGGGGGTCATAGTGTTATTGAATTTTTATTTGGTTGAGCTTTGACGCACTCTTTGTTGATGGCTGCTTTAGGGCCAACGTGGGAGGAGGGGGGGGGGTTACCCTCTAATGGAGGTTGTGTTCTTTTTTAAAGGAGCTGTACCTCCTTTAAATAGTTCCTAGCTTTCCTCATTAAGGTTAGTGGATGCCGGGAGGGGTAAGTTAGGAGTGAACTTAGATTCTTTTCACAGGCAACCAGCTATCACCCAGCTCGGTTGGCTTTTCACCTCTACTGACAAGTCTTCCCACTCTTTTGCCACAGAGACGGGTTTGCTCAATAATAGCTGCTTGTAAGTAGCTCGCTTGGGTTTCGGGATGGCAAGCTTAAATTCGTTTTGCTTGGTTGTTCTTGCTAAATCATGATGCAAAAGGTACAAGGGTTGATCTTTGCTGTTTTTTGCTTTGGTTTTCATTATTATTTCATCTTTCCCTTGCGGTACAAGGATATCTCTATTGCGTCAAGTAACTTTTCTATCGCCTATACTAAGTAGGGAAAATGTTTTAGTTTTTGAGTTTAGTGGGTTGTTCAAGTGGGTGGATGAGCTAGAGGGCGCTTCAAGACGGTCCTATGTTAGACATCTCTCAGGTGTAAGCTGAGTGCTTTTGGTTTTAGCTACGTCTTGATATGCTAAGTGCACCTTCCGGTACACTTACCTTGTTACGACTTACCTCATCTTCAGCTGCGGAGCTTATTATGTATGGGGTGTTATAGCTTTTGAGGAGGGTGACGGGCGGTATGTACGTGCCCTAGAGCCGACTTAAAATAGACTCTCTTATTCTATTTTACTGCTAAATCCGCCTTCTGAGGATGATTTCATATCCTCTTTCGTGTGTATTCTATGTTAGAAAATGTAGCCCATTTCTTCCACTCCATATGCTATACCTTGACCTGTCTTGTTAGCGGGTGGGCTATTGTGCTCGCTATTGTTCTCTCATGAGGCGGGCTGGCGACGGCGGTATGTAGGCTGCATGGCAAGGGGTGGTTGGGTGAATCGTGGATTATCGATTATAGAACAGGCTCCTCTAGGTGGGTTTAGGGCACCGCCAAGTCCTTAGAGTTTTAAGCGTTTGTGCTCGTAGTTCTCGGGCGGATACTTAGGTGGGGTAAGTATCATGATTTAAGGCTAAGCATAGTGGGGTATCTAATCCCAGTTTGTGCCTTAGCTTTCGTGGGGTGAAATTGATCGTGGGTGTTAAGACCATTTTTATGGTGATTTTAGGAACATCTTGGGCTTGTGACAGCTTAGCTGTGTTTGGGTCTTAATTTGGTTGGATAACATATTACCACTCTTTACGCCGGCTACTGTTAGTTTGGGTCTCTTGTGTGACCGCGGTGGCTGGCACAAGATTTACCAACCCTTGGGGGTCGCCATGGCTAAGTCAAGTTTACACTTATTGCTTAATGTTAATTACTGCTGAGTACCCGTGGGGGTGTGGCTAAGCAAGGCGTTTTGGGCTACATAGATAGTGTGCCTGATACCTGCTCCTTTTGTCTAATGGGGAGACATTAAGGGCATTTACACTGGGGTGCGGATACTTGCATGTATATGTCTAGCGAAAATTAACAGTAAGGTTAGGACTAAGTCTTTTGTCCTTAGGGATTACTAGATACCATCTTGGCATCTTCAGTGCCATGCTTTGCATTAAGCTATAAGGACCTCGTTGTTTGTTGTTTGGTAGGGGGGTTTCTATAATAAGTTGTGGGGCGTGTTGTATGTATATATAATATGCGGGCGGTTATTAATGTAACTCCAGTACTGATGGTATGTAAAGAGTATAAGTAAAAGATGTGATTGATGGTGAAATCATGTGTTTGTACTGATATAGGGGATTAATCCTGGTGGTGTTAAGAAAGTCAGTGGAAGTGATAATAAAGGTATTTATGTCCAGCAAGCATTCATTAGCTAGTCAACGCTAAATTAAGGTGTGGAAGCTCCATAACTAAATGTAAAACAATGTGCATCAGAGTCCGAATGATTCCACATATACGCCAACCGTCTCATTAATCAACCTGCCGGGAAAGACGTAGAACGAGAACCATAGGGTCCAGACCTAAATTGTAGGCTCTCTGGGGTTCACTGTGAAGGGTAATTTGAAGGCCCCCCCAAAAAAAAAGGGAACCAAATGGGACAAGGCGGTTCACATGTCGCGATTAAGAGGGACAATGGTGATTACTCACAATACCAGATGTCTTTTAAAGGGGAACGTGAATGGATTAATCTATTAATGGCCCTGACTTAGGAACCAGTGGTCTTTCAAGCGAGTCATGCGACGGGTGTAGGGGGAATGAATGGTCATGAAACTAGCGCATACTGGGTATGTGGTGCAGCGGGTTGCTGGTTTCACGTGAGGTGCTAGATTAAGAAATCCATCTGATACCAGGGATCACAGTCATGTTGGCTAGAGATTGTGACAGTTGTAGTCCTAGTACATTAAATGAGAGTTTATCGTACAATTACTGAGGATTTACCATGAACATGTCCGGTATATCAGGGTAGTATTTAGTACGGGTATTGAAGCTATTACTGTTTCCATAAGGTAATGTGGTGGAGGGATGTATGTACCCCTACATAGTAATGGGTATAGTACATATATTGAATGTAGTACATATATCATGTATGTGGATAATAAATGAATGTACAATAATACATGGGGGGAGGGGGGGGGCACATTTTAATGTTATTAGATAAGTTGTTTCTATAGTTGAAAACAACGACAGTTTTTCAGACTGTAGGTCTCGGGTAATATCCGAGTAGAAATTATTATGACCTACTTTGTTATGTTTTTGGGATTTTGTTTTATTTTGGGAGCGGTAGCGGTGGCGTCTAATCCGTCTCCCTATTATGGTGTACTTGGTTTGGTTGTTGGGTCTGTTGTTGGTTGTGGGTGGTTGTTGAGTTTGGGGGTGTCATTTATCTCTTTAGCATTATTTTTGGTTTATTTAGGGGGGATGTTGGTAGTATTTGTATACTCTGTATCATTGGCTGCTGATCCTTATCCTCAGGCCTGGGGGAGCTGGCAGGTGGTGATTTATGGGGTAGGGCTTGTTTTGGTTGTTTTAGTTGGTATTGTGGTGGGTGATTTTGTGGGGGTGTGGAATTTGTGGGTGGGGACTGTAGATTATGGGGGGCTTGGTGCTGTTCGGTTGGATTTTAGTGGGGTAGCTTTGTTTTATTCTTGGGGAGCTGGTTTGTTTTTGGTTGCGGGTTGGGGGCTGCTGTTAACTCTGTTTGTGGTCTTGGAGTTAGTGCGGGGGCTATCTCGGGGGGCAATTCGGGCAGTTTAGGGATTAGGGTCAGAAGGTAGTTTAGTAGAGAATATCAGCTTTGGGAGCTGGAGGCGGAGGTTCAAGTCCTCTCTTTCTGAGTGTTGTTGGTAGGCGGGTTACATTAGTAAATGTTGGTTTTGTGTTCGTAAATATAAAAGGGGAAAAAAAATTGAAATTATTAATGTAACTCCAGTACTGATGGTATGTAAAGAGTATAAGTAAAAGATGTGATTGATGGTGAAATCATGTGTTTGTACTGATATAGGGGATTAATCCTGGTGGTGTTAAGAAAGTCAGTGGAAGTGATAATAAAGGTATTTATGTCCAGCAAGCATTCATTAGCTAGTCAACGCTAAATTAAGGTGTGGAAGCTCCATAACTAAATGTAAAACAATGTGCATCAGAGTCCGAATGATTCCACATATACGCCAACCGTCTCATTAATCAACCTGCCGGGAAAGACGTAGAACGAGAACCATAGGGTCCAGACCTAAATTGTAGGCTCTCTGGGGTTCACTGTGAAGGGTAATTTGAAGGCCCCCCCAAAAAAAAAGGGAACCAAATGGGACAAGGCGGTTCACATGTCGCGATTAAGAGGGACAATGGTGATTACTCACAATACCAGATGTCTTTTAAAGGGGAACGTGAATGGATTAATCTATTAATGGCCCTGACTTAGGAACCAGTGGTCTTTCAAGCGAGTCATGCGACGGGTGTAGGGGGAATGAATGGTCATGAAACTAGCGCATACTGGGTATGTGGTGCAGCGGGTTGCTGGTTTCACGTGAGGTGCTAGATTAAGAAATCCATCTGATACCAGGGATCACAGTCATGTTGGCTAGAGATTGTGACAGTTGTAGTCCTAGTACATTAAATGAGAGTTTATCGTACAATTACTGAGGATTTACCATGAACATGTCCGGTATATCAGGGTAGTATTTAGTACGGGTATTGAAGCTATTACTGTTTCCATAGAATAATGGGGAGAAGGGGAGTTATGTACGTCTACATAGTAATGGGTATAGTACATATATTGAATGTAGTACATATATCATGTATGTGGATAATAAATGAATGTACAATAATACATATGGGGGGGAGGGGGGGGCACATTTTAATGTTATTAGATAAGTTGTTTCTATAGTTGAAAACAACGACAGTTTTTCAGACTGTAGGTCTCGGGTAATATCCGAGTAGAAATTATTATGACCTACTTTGTTATGTTTTTGGGATTTTGTTTTATTTTGGGAGCGGTAGCGGTGGCGTCTAATCCGTCTCCCTATTATGGTGTACTTGGTTTGGTTGTT
>NW_027182617.1:0-44282 GCF_040807025.1 Struthio camelus
GCCCAGCAAAGGGCACTCGGAGCCCCGCCGGCCACCCGCAAAGGCACTCGGAGGCCTCGCCAGCCGCCCCGACGCGCACTCGGAGCCCCGCGGCCGCCCCGACGCGCACTCGGAGCCCCGCCGGCCGCCCCGACGCGCACTCGGAGCCTCGCCGGCCGCCCGGACGCGCACTCGGAGCCTCGCCGGCCGCCCCGACGCGCACTCGGAGCCTCGCCGGCCGCCCGCAAAGGCACTCGGAGCCCCGCCGGCCGCCCCGACGCGCACTCGGAGCCCCGCCGGCCGCCCCGACGCGCACTCGGAGCCCCGCCGGCCGCCCCGACGCGCACTCGGAGCCCCGCCGGGCCGCCCCGCAAAGGCACTCGGAGCCCCGCCGGCCGCCCCGACGGGCACTCGGAGCCCCTCGGCCGCCCGCAAAGGCACTCGGAGCCCCGCCGGCCGCCCGCAAAGGCACTCGGAGCCCCGCCGGCCGCCCCGACGCGCACTCGGAGCCCCGCCGGCCGCCCGCAAAGGCACTCGGAGCCCCGCCGGCCGCCCGCAAAGGCACTCGGAGCCCCGCCGGCCGCCCGCAAAGGCACTCGGAGCCCCGCCGGCCGCCCGCAAAGGCACTCGGAGCCCCGCGGCCGCCCGCAAAGGCACTCGGAGCCCCGCCGGCCGCCCGCAAAGGCACTCGGAGCCCCGCCGGCCGCCCGCAAAGGCACTCGGAGCCTCCCCGGCCGCCCGCAAAGGCACTCGGAGCCCCGCCGGCCGCCCGCAAAGCACTCGGAGCCCCGCCGGCCGCCCGCAAAGGCACTCGGAGCCCCGCCGGCCGCCCCGACGCGCACTCGGAGCCCCGCCGGCCGCCCGCAAAGGCACTCGGAGCCCCGCCGGCCGCCCGCAAAGGCACTCGGAGCCCCGCCGGCCGCCCGCAACGGCACTCGGAGCCCCGCCGGCCGCCCGCAAGAGCACTCGGAGCCCCGCCGGCCGCCCGCAAAGGCACTCGGAGCCCCGCCGGCCGCCCGCAAAGGCACTCGGAGCCCCGCCGGCCGCCCCGACGCGCACTCGGAGCCCCGCCGGCCGCCCCGACGCGCACTCGGAGCCCCGCCGGCCGCCCGCAAAGGCACTCGGAGCCCCGCCGGCCGCCCGCAAAGGCACTCGGAGCCCCGCCGGCCGCCCGCAAAGGCACTCGGAGCCCCGCCGGCCGCCCGCAAAGGCACTCGGAGCCCCGCCGGCCGCCCGCAAAGGCACTCGGAGCCCCGCCGGCCGCCCGCAAAGGCACTCGGAGCCCCGCCGGCCGCCCCGCAAAGGCACTCGGAGCCCCGCCGGCCGCCCGCAAAGGCACTCGGAGCCCCGCCGGCCGCCCGCAAAGGCACTCGGAGCCCCGCCGGCCGCCCGCAAAGGCACTCGGAGCCCCGCCGGCCGCCCGCAAAGGCACTCGGAGCCCCGCCGGCCGCCCGCAAAGGCACTCGGAGCCCCGCCGGCCGCCCGCAAAGGCACTCGGAGCCCCGCCGGCCGCCCGCAAAGGCACTCGGAGCCCCGCCGGCCGCCCCGACGCGCACTCGGAGCCCCGCCGGCCGCCCCGACGCGCACTCGGAGCCCCGCCGGCCGCCCGCAAAGGCACTCGGAGCCCCGCCGGCCGCCCGCAAAGGCACTCGGAGCCCCGCCGGCCGCCCGCAAAGGCACTCGGAGCCCCCGCCGGCCGCCCCGACGCGCACTCGGAGCCCCGCCGGCCGCCCCGGCGCGCACTCGGAGCCCCGCCGGCCGCCCGGCGCGCACTCGGAGCCCCGCCGGCCGCCCCGGCGCGCACTCGGAGCCCCGCCGGCCGCCCCGGCGCGCACTCGGAGCCCCGCCGGCCGCCCCGGCGCGCACTCGGAGCCCCGCCGGCCGCCCCGGCGCGCACTCGGAGCCCCGCCGGCCGCCCCGACGCGCACTCGGAGCCTCGCCGGCCGCCCCGACGCGCACTCGGAGCCTCGCCGGCCGCCCCGACGCGCACTCGGAGCCCCGCCGGCCGCCCGCAAAGGCACTCGGAGCCCCGCCGGCCGCCCCGACGCGCACTCGGAGCCCCGCCGGCCGCCCCGACGCGCACTCGGAGCCCCGCCGGCCGCCCCGACGCGCACTCGGAGCCCCGCCGGCCGCCCGCAAAGGCACTCGGAGCCCCGCCGGCCGCCCGCAAAGGCACTCGGAGCCCCGCCGGCCGCCCGCAAAGGCACTCGGAGCCCCGCCGGCCGCCCCGACGGGCACTCTCGGAGCCCCGCCGGCCGCCCCGACGCGCACTCGGAGCCCCGCCGGCCGCCCCGACGCGCACTCGGAGCCCCGCCGGCCGCCCCGACGCGCACTCGGAGCCCGCCGGCCGCCCCGACGCGCACTCGGAGCCCCGCCGGCCGCCCCGACGCGCACTCGAAGCCCCGCCGGCCGCCCCGACGCGCACTCGGAGCCCCGCCGGCCGCCCCGACGCGCACTCGGAGCCCCGCCGGCCGCCCCGACGCGCACTCGGAGCCCCGCCCGGCCGCCCCGACGCGCACTCGGAGCCCCGCCGGCCGCCCCGACGCGCACTCGGAGCCCCGCCGGCCGCCCGCAAAGGCACTCGGAGCCCCGCCGGCCGCCCCGACGCGCACTCGGAGCCCCGCCGGCCGCCCGCAAAGGCACTCGGAGCCCCGCCGGCCGCCCGCAAAGGCACTCGGAGCCCCGCCGGCCGCCCGCAAAGGCACTCGGAGCCCCGCCGGCCGCCCGCAAAGGCACTCGGAGCCCCGCCGGCCGCCCGCAAAGGCACTCGGAGCCCCGCCGGCCGCCCGCAAAGGCACTCGGAGCCCCGCCGGCCGCCCCGACGCGCACTCGGAGCCCCGCCGGCCGCCCGCAAGGCACTCGGAGCCTCGCCGGCCGCCCGACGCGCACTCGGAGCCCCGCCGGCCGCCCCGACGCGCACTCGGAGCCCCGCCGGCCGCCCCGACGCGCACTCGGAGCCCCGCCGGCCGCCCCGACGGGCACTCGGAGCCCCGCCGGCCGCCCCGACGCGCACTCGGAGCCCCGCCGGCCGCCCCGACGCGCACTCGGAGCCCCGCCGGCCGCCCCGACGCGCACTCGGAGCCCCGCCGGCCGCCCCGACGCGCACTCGGAGCCCCGCCGGCCGCCCCGACGCGCACTCGGAGCCCCGCCGGCCGCCCCGACGCGCACTCGGAGCCCCCGCCGGCCGCCCCGACGCGCACTCGGAGCCCCGCCGGCCGCCCCGACGCGCACTCGGAGCCCCGCCGGCCGCCCCGACGCGCACTCGGAGCCCCGCCGGCCGCCCCGACGCGCACTCGGAGCCCCGCCGGCCGCCCCGACGCGCACTCGGAGCCCCGCCGGCCGCCCGCAAAGGCACTCGGAGCCCCGCCGGCCGCCCCGACGCGCACTCGGAGCCCCGCCGGCCGCCCGCAAAGGCACTCGGAGCCCCGCCGGCCGCCCGCAAAGGCACTCGGAGCCCCGCCGGCCGCCCGCAAAGGCACTCGGAGCCCCGCCGGCCGCCCGCAAAGGCACTCGGAGCCCGCCGGCCGCCCGCAAAGGCACTCGGAGCCCCGCCGGCCGCCCGCAAAGGCACTCGGAGCCCCGCCGGCCGCCCGCAAAGGCACTCGGAGCCCCGCCGGCCGCCCGCAAAGGCACTCGGAGCCCCGCCGGCCGCCCCGACGCGCACTCGGAGCCCCGCCGGCCGCCCGCAAAGGCACTCGGAGCCCCGCCGGCCGCCCCGACGCGCACTCGGAGCCCCGCCGGCCGCCCGCAAAGGCACTCGGAGCCCCGCCGGCCGCCCGCAAAGGCACTCGGAGCCCCGCCGGCCGCCCGCAAAGGCACTCGGAGCCCCGCCGGCCGCCCGCAAAGGCACTCGGAGCCCCGCCGGCCGCCCCGACGCGCACTCGGAGCCCCGCCGGCCGCCCCGACGCGCACTCGGAGCCCCGCCGGCCGCCCCGACGCGCACTCGGAGCCCCGCCGGCCGCCCCGACGCGCACTCGGAGCCCCGCCGGCCGCCCCGACGCGCCATCGGAGCCCCGCCGGCCGCCCCGACGCGCACTCGGAGCCCCGCCGGCCGCCCCGACGCGCACTCGGAGCCCCGCCGGCCGCCCCGACGGGCACTCGGAGCCCCGCCGGCCGCCCCGACGCGCACTCGGAGCCCCGCCGGCCGCCCCGACGCGCACTCGGAGCCCCGCCGGCCGCCCCGACGCGCACTCGGAGCCCGCCGGCCGCCCGCAAAGGGCACTCGGAGCCCCGCCGGCCGCCCGCAAAGGCACTCGGAGCCCCGCCGGCCGCCCGCAAAGGCACTCGGAGCCCCGCCGGCCGCCCGCAAAGGCACTCGGAGCCCCGCCGGCCGCCCCGACGCGCACTCGGAGCCCCGCCGGCCGCCCCGACGCGCACTCGGAGCCCCGCCGGCCGCCCCGACGCGCACTCGGAGCCCCGCCGGCCGCCCCGACGCGCACTCGGAGCCCCGCCGGCCGCCCGCAAAGGCACTCGGAGCCCCCGCCGGCCGCCCGCAAAGGCACTCGGAGCCCCGCCGGCCGCCCCGACGCGCACTCGGAGCCCCGCCGGCCGCCCGCAAAGGCACTCGGAGCCCCGCCGGCCGCCCGCAAAGGCACTCGGAGCCCCGCCGGCCGCCCCGACGCGCACTCGGAGCCCCGCCGGCCGCCCCGACGCGCACTCGGAGCCCCGCCGGCCGCCCCGAACGCGCACTCGGAGCCCCGCCGGCCGCCCCGACGCGCACTCGGAGCCCCGCCGGCCGCCCCGACGCGCACTCGGAGCCCCGCCGGCCGCCCCGACGCGCACTCGGAGCCCCGCCGGCCGCCCCGACGCGCACTCGGAGCCCCGCCGGCCGCCCCGACGCGCACTCGGAGCCCCGCCGGCCGCCCCGACGCGCACTCGGAGCCCCGCCGGCCGCCCCGACGCGCACTCGGAGCCCCGCCGGCCGCCCGCAAAGGCACTCGGAGCCCCGCCGGCCGCCCGCAAAGGCACTCGGAGCCCCGCCGGCCGCCCGCAAAGGCACTCGAGCCCCGCCGGCCGCCCCGACGCGCACTCGGAGCCCCGCCGGCCGCCCCGACGCGCACTCGGAGCCCCGCCGGCCGCCCGCAAAGGCACTCGGAGCCCCGCCGGCCGCCCCGACGCGCACTCGGAGCCCCGCCGGCCGCCCCGACGCGCACTCGGAGCCCCGCCGGCCGCCCCGACGCGCACTCGGAGCCCCGCCGGCCGCCCGCAAGGCACTCGGAGCCCCGCCGGCCGCCCGCAAAGGCACTCGGAGCCCCGCCGGCCGCCCGCAAAGGCACTCGGAGCCCCGCCGGCCGCCCGCAAAGGCACTCGGAGCCCCGCCGGCCGCCCCGACGCGCACTCGGAGCCCCGCCGGCCGCCCCGACGCGCACTCGGAGCCCCGCCGGCCGCCCCGACGCGCACTCGGAGCCCGCCGGCCGCCCCGACGCGCACTCGGAGCCCCGCCGGCCGCCCGCAAAGGCACTCGGAGCCCCGCCGGCCGCCCGCAAAGGCACTCGGAGCCCCGCCGGCCGCCCCGACGCGCACTCGGAGCCCCGCCGGCCGCCCCGACGCGCACTCGGAGCCCCGCCGGCCGCCCCGACGCGCACTCGAGCCCCGCCGGCCGCCCCGACGCGCACTCGGAGCCCCGCCGGCCGCCCCGACGCGCACTCGGAGCCCCGCCGGCCGCCCGCAAAGGCACTCGGAGCCCCGCCGGCCGCCCGCAAAGGCACTCGGAGCCCCGCCGGCCGCCCGCAAAGGCACTCGGAGCCCCGCCGGCCGCCCGCAAAGGCACTCGGAGCCCCGCCGGCCGCCCCGACGCGCACTCGGAGCCCCGCCGGCCGCCCCGACGCGCACTCGGAGCCCCCGCCGGCCGCCCGCAAAGGCACTCGGAGCCCCGCCGGCCGCCCGCAAAGGCACTCGGAGCCCCGCCGGCCGCCCGCAAAGGCACTCGGAGCCCCGCCGGCCGCCCGCAAAGGCACTCGGAGCCCCGCCGGCCGCCCCGACGCGCACTCGGAGCCCCGCCGGCCGCCCCGACGCGCACTCGGAGCCCCGCCGGCCGCCCGCAAAGGCACTCGGAGCCCCGCCGGCCGCCCGCAAAGGCACTCGGAGCCCCGCCGGCCGCCCGCAAGGCACTCGGAGCCCCGCCGGCCGCCCGCAAAGGCACTCGGAGCCCCGCCGGCCGCCCGCAAAGGCACTCGGAGCCCCGCCGGCCGCCCGCAAAGGCACTCGGAGCCCCGCCGGCCGCCCGCAAAGGCACTCGGAGCCCCGCCGGCCGCCCGCAAAGGCACTCGGAGCCCCGCCGGCCGCCCGCAAAGGCACTCGGAGCCCCGCCGGCCGCCCGCAAAGGCACTCGGAGCCCCGCCGGCCGCCCGCAAAGGCACTCGGAGCCCCGCCGGCCGCCCCGACGCGCACTCGGAGCCCCGCCGGCCGCCCGCAAAGGCACTCGGAGCCCCGCCGGCCGCCCCGACGCGCACTCGGAGCCCCGCCGGCCGCCCGCAAAGGCACTCGGAGCCCCGCCGGCCGCCCGCAAAGGCACTCGGAGCCCCGCCGGCCGCCCGCAAAGGCACTCGGAGCCCCGCCGGCCGCCCGCAAAGGCACTCGGAGCCCCGCCGGCCGCCCGCAAAGGCACTCGGAGCCCCGCCGGCCGCCCCGACGCGCACTCGGAGCCCCGCCGGCCGCCCGCAAAGGCACTCGGAGCCCCGCCGGCCGCCCCGACGCGCACTCGGAGCCCCGCCGGCCGCCCCGACGCGCACTCGGAGCCCCGCCGGCCGCCCCGACGCGCACTCGGAGCCCCGCCGGCCGCCGCAAAGGCACTCGGAGCCCCGCCGGCCGCCCCGACGCGCACTCGGAGCCCCGCCGGCCGCCCCGACGCGCACTCGGAGCCCCGCCGGCCGCCCGCAAAGGCACTCGGAGCCCCGCCGGCCGCCCCGACGGGCACTCGGAGCCCCGCCGGCCGCCCCGACGGGCACTCGGAGCCCCGCCGGCCGCCCCGACGCGCACTCGGAGCCCCGCCGGCCGCCCCGACGCGCACTCGGAGCCCCGCCGGCCGCCCCGACGCGCACTCGGAGCCCCGCCGGGCCGCCCCGACGCGCACTCGGAGCCCCGCCGGCCGCCCCGACGCGCACTCGGAGCCCCGCCGGCCGCCCCGACGCGCACTCGGAGCCCCGCCGGCCGCCCCGACGCGCACTCGGAGCCCGCCGGCCGCCCCGACGCGCACTCGGAGCCCCGCCGGCCGCCCCGACGCGCACTCGGAGCCCCGCCGGCCGCCCCGACGCGCACTCGGAGCCCCGCCGGCCGCCCCGACGCGCACTCGGAGCCCCGCCGGCCGCCCGCAAAGGCACTCGGAGCCCCGCCGGCCGCCCGCAAAGGCACTCGGAGCCCCGCCGGCCGCCCCGACGCGCACTCGGAGCCCCGCCGGCCGCCCCGACGCGCACTCGGAGCCCCGCCGGCCGCCCCGACGCGCACTCGGAGCCCCGCCGGCCGCCCCGACGCGCACTCGGAGCCCCGCCGGCCGCCCCGACGCGCACTCGGAGCCCCGCCGGCCGCCCCGACGCGCACTCGGAGCCCCGCCGGCCGCCCCGACGCGCACTCGGAGCCCCGCCGGCCGCCCCGACGCGCTCTCGGAGCCCCGCCGGCCGCCCCGACGCGCACTCGGAGCCCCGCCGGCCGCCCCGACGCGCACTCGGAGCCCCGCCGGCCGCCCGCAAAGGCACTCGGAGCCCCGCCGGCCGCCCGCAAAGGCACTCGGAGCCCCGCCGGCCGCCCGCAAAGGCACTCGGAGCCCCGCCGGCCGCCCGCAAAGGCACTCGGAGCCCCGCCGGCCGCCCGCAAAGGCACTCGGAGCCCCGCCGGCCGCCCGCAAAGGCACTCGGAGCCCCGCCGGCCGCCCGCAAAGGCACTCGGAGCCCCGCCGGCCGCCCGCAAAGGCACTCGGAGCCCCGCCGGCCCGCCCGCAAAGGCACTCGGAGCCCCGCCGGCCGCCCGCAAAGGCACTCGGAGCCTCGCCGGCCGCCCCGACGCGCACTCGGAGCCTCGCCGGCCGCCCCGACGCGCACTCGGAGCCCCGCCGGCCGCCCGCAAAGGCACTCGGAGCCCCGCCGGCCGCCCGCAAAGGCACTCGGAGCCCCGCCGGCCGCCCGCAAAGGCACTCGGAGCCCCGCCGGCCGCCCGCAAAGGCACTCGGAGCCCCGCCGGCCGCCCGCAAAGGCACTCGGAGCCCCGCCGGCCGCCCGCAAAGGCACTCGGAGCCCCGCCGGCCGCCCGCAAAGGCACTCGGAGCCCCGCCGGCCGCCCCGGCGCGCACTCGGAGCCCCGCCGGCCGCCCGCAAAGGCACTCGGAGCCCCGCCGGCCGCCCGCAAAGGCACTCGGAGCCCCGCCGGCCGCCCCGGCGCGCACTCGGAGCCCCGCCGGCCGCCCGCAAAGGCACTCGGAGCCCCGCCGGCCGCCCCGGCGCGCACTCGGAGCCCCGCCGGCCGCCCCGGCGCGCACTCGGAGCCCCGCCGGCCCGCCCGCAAAGGCACTCGGAGCCCCGCCGGGCCGCCCGCAAAGGCACTCGGAGCCCCGCCGGCCGCCCGCAAAGGCACTCGGAGCCCCGCCGGCCGCCCGCAAAGGCACTCGGAGCCCCGCCGGCCGCCCCGGCGCGCACTCGGAGCCCCGCCGGCCGCCCCGGCGCGCACTCGGAGCCCCGCCGGCCGCCCGCAAAGGCACTCGGAGCCCCGCCGGCCGCCCGCAAAGGCACTCGGAGCCCCGCCGGCCGCCCGCAAAGGCACTCGGAGCCCCGCCGGCCGCCCGCAAAGGCACTCGGAGCCCCGCCGGCCGCCCGCAAAGGCACTCGGAGCCCCGCCGGCCGCCCGCAAAGGCACTCGGAGCCCCGCCGGCCGCCCGCAAAGGCACTCGGAGCCCCGCCGGCCGCCCGCAAAGGCACTCGGAGCCCCGCCGGCCGCCCGCCAAAGGCACTCGGAGCCCCGCCGGCCGCCCGCAAAGGCACTCGGAGCCCCGCCGGCCGCCCGCAAAGGCACTCGGAGCCCCGCCGGCCGCCCCGACGCGCACTCGGAGCCCCGCCGGCCGCCCGCAAAGGCACTCGGAGCCCCGCCGGCCGCCCGCAAAGGCACTCGGAGCCCCGCCGGGCCGCCCGCAAAGGCACTCGGAGCCCGCCGGCCGCCCGCAAAGGCACTCGGAGCCCCGCCGGCCGCCCGCAAAGGCACTCGGAGCCCCGCCGGCCGCCCGCAAAGGCACTCGGAGCCCCGCCGGCCGCCCGCAAAGGCACTCGGAGCCCCGCCGGCCGCCCGCAAAGGCACTCGGAGCCCCGCCGGCCGCCCCGACGCGCACTCGGAGCCCCGCCGGCCGCCCCGACGCGCACTCGGAGCCCCGCCGGCCGCCCCGACGCGCACTCGGAGCCCCGCCGGCCGCCCGCAAAGGCACTCGGAGCCCCGCCGGCCGCCCGCAAAGGCACTCGGAGCCCCGCCGGCCGCCCGCAAAGGCACTCGGAGCCCGCCGGCCGCCCGCAGCACGGACCGCAGCACTCGGAGCCCGCCGGCCGCCCGACGCGCACTCGGAGCCCGCCGGCCGCCCCGGCGCGCACTCGGAGCCCCGCCGGCCGCCCCGGCGCGCACTCGGAGCCCCGCCGGCCGCCCCGACGCGCACTCGGAGCCCCGCCGGCCGCCCGCAAAGGCACTCGGAGCCCCGCCGGCCGCCCGCAAAGGCACTCGGAGCCCCGCCGGCCGCCCGCAAAGGCACTCGGAGCCCCGCCGGCCGCCCGCAAGGCACTCGGAGCCCCGCCGGCCGCCCCGACGCGCACTCGGAGCCCCGCCGGCCGCCCCGACGCGCACTCGGAGCCCCGCCGGCCGCCCCGACG
Organism: Struthio camelus; assembly: GCF_040807025.1. Classification (NCBI taxonomy): domain Eukaryota; kingdom Metazoa; phylum Chordata; class Aves; order Struthioniformes; family Struthionidae; genus Struthio; species Struthio camelus. The sequence continues at coordinate 9,813 of NW_027182617.1, forward strand.
CGCACTCGGAGCCCCGCCGGCCGCCCGCAAAGGCACTCGGAGCCCCGCCGGCCGCCCGCAAAGGCACTCGGAGCCCCGCCGGCCGCCCGACGGGCACTCGGAGCCCCGCCGGCCGCCCCGACGGGCACTCGGAGCCCCGCCGGCCGCCCCGACGCGCACTCGGAGCCCCGCCGGCCGCCCCGACGCGCACTCGGAGCCCCGCCGGCCGCCCGCAAAGGCACTCGGAGCCCCGCCGGCCGCCCGCAAAGGCACTCGGAGCCCCGCCGGCCGCCCCGACGCGCACTCGGAGCCCCGCCGGCCGCCCCGACGCGCACTCGGAGCCCCGCCAGCCGCCCGCAAAGGCACTCGGAGCCCCGCCGGCCGCCCGCAAAGGCACTCGGAGCCCCGCCGGCCGCCCGCAAAGGCACTCGGAGCCCCGCCGGCCGCCCCGACGCGCACTCGGAGCCCCGCCGGCCGCCCGCAAAGGCACTCGGAGCCCCGCCGGCCGCCCGCAAAGGCACTCGGAGCCCCGCCGGCCGCCCGCAAAGGCACTCGGAGCCCCGCCGGCCGCCCGCAAAGGCACTCGGAGCCCCGCCGGCCGCCCCGAAAGGCACTCGGAGCCCCGCCGGCCGCCCGCAAAGGCACTCGGAGCCCCGCCGGCCGCCCGCAAAGGCACTCGGAGCCCCGCCGGCCGCCCGCAAAGGCACTCGGAGCCCCGCCGGCCGCCCGCAAAGGCACTCGGAGCCCCGCCGGCCGCCCCGACGCGCACTCGGAGCCCCGCCGGCCGCCCCGACGCGCACTCGGAGCCCCGCCGGCCGCCCCGACGGGCACTCGGAGCCTCGCCGGCCGCCCGCAAAGGCACTCGGAGCCTCGCCGGCCGCCCGCAAAGGCACTCGGAGCCTCGCCGGCCGCCCGCAAAGGCACTCGGAGCCTCGCCGGCCGCCCCGACGCGCACTCGGAGCCTCGCCGGCCGCCCCGACGCGCACTCGGAGCCTCGCCGGCCGCCCCGACATGCACTCGGAGCCTCGCCGGCCGCCCCGACGCGCACTCGGAGCCTCGCCGGCCGCCCCGACACGCACTCGGAGCCTCGCCGGCCGCCCCGACGCGCACTCGGAGCCTCGCCGGCCGCCCCGACGCGCACTCGGAGCCTCGCCGGCCGCCCGCAAAGGCACTCGGAGCCTCGCCGGCCGCCCGCAAAGGCACTCGGAGCCTCGCCGGCCGCCCCGACGGGCACTCGGAGCCTCGCCGGCCGCCCCGACGGGCACTCGGAGCCTCGCCGGCCGCCCCGACGCGCACTCGGAGCCTCGCCGGCCGCCCCGACGCGCACTCGGAGCCCCGCCGGCCGCCCCGACGGGCACTCGGAGCCCCGCCGGCCGCCCCGACGCGCACTCGGAGCCCCGCCGGCCGCCCCGACGCGCACTCGGAGCCCCGCCGGCCGCCCCGACGCGCACTCGGAGCCCCGCCGGCCGCCCCGACGCGCACTCGGAGCCCCGCCGGCCGCCCGCAAAGGCACTCGGAGCCCCGCCGGCCGCCCGCAAAGGCACTCGGAGCCCCGCCGGCCGCCCGCAAAGGCACTCGGAGCCCCGCCGGCCACCCGCAAAGGCACTCGGAGCCTCGCCAGCCGCCCCGACGCGCACTCGGAGCCCGCCGGCCGCCCCGACGCGCACTCGGAGCCCCGCCGGCCGCCCCGACGCGCACTCGGAGCCTCGCCGGCCGCCCCGACGCGCACTCGGAGCCTCGCCGGCCGCCCCGACGCGCACTCGGAGCCTCGCCGGCCGCCCGCAAAGGCACTCGGAGCCCCGCCGGCCGCCCCGACGCGCACTCGGAGCCCCGCCGGCCGCCCCGACGCGCACTCGGAGCCCCGCCGGCCGCCCCGACGCGCACTCGGAGCCCCGCCGGCCGCCCGCAAAGGCACTCGGAGCCCCGCCGGCCGCCCCGACGGGCACTCGGAGCCCCGCCGGCCGCCCGCAAAGGCACTCGGAGCCCCGCCGGCCGCCCGCAAAGGCACTCGGAGCCCCGCCGGCCGCCCCGACGCGCACTCGGAGCCCCGCCGGCCGCCCGCAAAGGCACTCGGAGCCCCGCCGGCCGCCCGCAAAGGCACTCGGAGCCCCGCCGGCCGCCCGCAAAGGCACTCGGAGCCCCGCCGGCCGCCCGCAAAGGCACTCGGAGCCCCGCCGGCCGCCCGCAAAGGCACTCGGAGCCCCGCCGGCCGCCCGCAAAGGCACTCGGAGCCCCGCCGGCCGCCCGCAAAGGCACTCGGAGCCTCCCCGGCCGCCCGCAAAGGCACTCGGAGCCCCGCCGGCCGCCCGCAAAGGCACTCGGAGCCCCGCCGGCCGCCCGCAAAGGCACTCGGAGCCCCGCCGGCCGCCCCGACGCGCACTCGGAGCCCCGCCGGCCGCCCGCAAAGGCACTCGGAGCCCCGCCGGCCGCCCGCAAAGGCACTCGGAGCCCCGCCGGCCGCCCGCAAAGGCACTCGGAGCCCCGCCGGCCGCCCGCAAAGGCACTCGGAGCCCCGCCGGCCGCCCGCAAAGGCACTCGGAGCCCCGCCGGCCGCCCGCAAAGGCACTCGGAGCCCCGCCGGCCGCCCCGACGCGCACTCGGAGCCCCGCCGGCCGCCCCGACGCGCACTCGGAGCCCCGCCGGCCGCCCGCAAAGGCACTCGGAGCCCCGCCGGCCGCCCGCAAAGGCACTCGGAGCCCCGCCGGCCGCCCGCAAAGGCACTCGGAGCCCCGCCGGCCGCCCGCAAAGGCACTCGGAGCCCCGCCGGCCGCCCGCAAAGGCACTCGGAGCCCCGCCGGCCGCCCGCAAAGGCACTCGGAGCCCCGCCGGCCGCCCGCAAAGGCACTCGGAGCCCCGCCGGCCGCCCGCAAAGGCACTCGGAGCCCCGCCGGCCGCCCGCAAAGGCACTCGGAGCCCCGCCGGCCGCCCGCAAAGGCACTCGGAGCCCCGCCGGCCGCCCGCAAAGGCACTCGGAGCCCCGCCGGCCGCCCGCAAAGGCACTCGGAGCCCCGCCGGCCGCCCGCAAAGGCACTCGGAGCCCCGCCGGCCGCCCGCAAAGGCACTCGGAGCCCCGCCGGCCGCCCCGACGCGCACTCGGAGCCCCGCCGGCCGCCCCGACGCGCACTCGGAGCCCCGCCGGCCGCCCGCAAAGGCACTCGGAGCCCCGCCGGCCGCCCGCAAAGGCACTCGGAGCCCCGCCGGCCGCCCGCAAAGGCACTCGGAGCCCCGCCGGCCGCCCCGACGCGCACTCGGAGCCCCGCCGGCCGCCCCGACGCGCACTCGGAGCCCCGCCGGCCGCCCCGGCGCGCACTCGGAGCCCCGCCGGCCGCCCCGGCGCGCACTCGGAGCCCCGCCGGCCGCCCCGGCGCGCACTCGGAGCCCCGCCGGCCGCCCCGGCGCGCACTCGGAGCCCCGCCGGCCGCCCCGGCGCGCACTCGGAGCCCCGCCGGCCGCCCCGACGCGCACTCGGAGCCTCGCCGGCCGCCCCGACGCGCACTCGGAGCCTCGCCGGCCGCCCCGACGCGCACTCGGAGCCCCGCCGGCCGCCCGCAAAGGCACTCGGAGCCCCGCCGGCCGCCCCGACGCGCACTCGGAGCCCCGCCGGCCGCCCCGACGCGCACTCGGAGCCCCGCCGGCCGCCCCGACGCGCACTCGGAGCCCCGCCCGGCCGCCCGCAAAGGCACTCGGAGCCCCGCCGGCCGCCCGCAAAGGCACTCGGAGCCCCGCCGGCCGCCCGCAAAGGCACTCGGAGCCCCGCCGGCCGCCCCGACGGGCCACTCGGAGCCCCGCCGGCCGCCCCGACGGGCACTCGGAGCCCCGCCGGCCGCCCCGACGGGCACTCGGAGCCCCGCCGGCCGCCCCGACGGGCACTCGGAGCCCCGCCGGCCGCCCCGACGGGCACTCGGAGCCCCGCCGGCCGCCCCGACGCGCACTCGGAGCCTCGCCGGCCGCCCCGACGCGCACTCGGAGCCTCGCCGGCCGCCCCGACGCGCACTCGGAGCCTCGCCCGGCCGCCCCGACGGGCACTCGGAGCCTCGCCGGCCGCCCCGACGGGCACTCGGAGCCTCGCCGGCCGCCCCGACGCGCACTCGGAGCCTCGCCGGCCGCCCCGACGGGCACTCGGAGCCTCGCCGGCCGCCCCGACGGGCACTCGGAGCCTCGCCGGCCGCCCCGACGCGCACTCGGAGCCTCGCCGGCCGCCCCGACGCGCACTCGGAGCCTCGCCGGCCGCCCCGACGCGCACTCGGAGCCTCGCCGGCCGCCCCGACGCGCACTCGGAGCCTCGCCGGCCGCCCCGACGCGCACTCGGAGCCTCGCCGGCCGCCCCGACGCGCACTCGGAGCCTCGCCGGCCGCCCCGACGCGCACTCGGAGCCTCGCCGGCCGCCCCGACGCGCACTCGGAGCCTCGCCGGCCGCCCCGACGCGCACTCGGAGCCTCGCCGGCCGCCCCGACGCGCACTCGGAGCCTCGCCGGCCGCCCCGACGCGCACTCGGAGCCTCGCCGGCCGCCCCGACGCGCACTCGGAGCCTCGCCGGCCGCCCCCGACGCGCACTCGGAGCCTCGCCGGCCGCCCCGACGCGCACTCGGAGCCTCGCCGGCCGCCCCGACGCGCACTCGGAGCCTCGCCGGCCGCCCCGACGGGCACTCGGAGCCTCGCCGGCCGCCCCGACGCGCACTCGGAGCCTCGCCGGCCGCCCCGACGCGCACTCGGAGCCTCGCCGGCCGCCCGCAAAGGCACTCGGAGCCTCGCCGGCCGCCCCGACGCGCACTCGGAGCCTCGCCGGCCGCCCCGACGGGCACTCGGAGCCTCGCCGGCCGCCCCGACGGGCACTCGGAGCCTCGCCGGCCGCCCCGACGGGCACTCGGAGCCTCGCCGGCCGCCCCGACGCGCACTCGGAGCCTCGCCGGCCGCCCCGACGGGCACTCGGAGCCTCGCCGGCCGCCCCGACGGGCACTCGGAGCCTCGCCGGCCGCCCCCGACGGGCACTCGGAGCCTCGCCGGCCGCCCCGACGCGCACTCGGAGCCTCGCCGGCCCGCCCCGACGCGCACTCGGAGCCTCGCCGGCCGCCCCGACGGGCACTCGGAGCCTCGCCGGCCGCCCCGACGCGCACTCGGAGCCTCGCCGGCCGCCCCGACGCGCACTCGGAGCCTCGCCGGCCGCCCGCAAAGGCACTCGGAGCCTCGCCGGCCGCCCCGACGCGCACTCGGAGCCTCGCCGGCCGCCCCGACGCGCACTCGGAGCCTCGCCGGCCGCCCCGACGCGCACTCGGAGCCTCGCCGGCCGCCCCGACGCGCACTCGGAGCCTCGCCGGCCGCCCCGACGCGCACTCGGAGCCTCGCCGGCCGCCCCGACGCGCACTCGGAGCCTCGCGGCCGCCCCGACGCGCACTCGGAGCCTCGCCGGCCGCCCCGACGCGCACTCGGAGCCTCGCCGGCCGCCCCGACGCGCACTCGGAGCCTCGCCGGCCGCCCCGACGCGCACTCGGAGCCTCGCCGGCCGCCCCGACGCGCACTCGGAGCCTCGCCGGCCGCCCCGACGCGCACTCGGAGCCTCGCCGGCCGCCCCGACGCGCACTCGGAGCCTCGCCGGCCGCCCCGACGCGCACTCGGAGCCTCGCCGGCCGCCCCGACGCGCACTCGGAGCCTCGCCGGCCGCCCCGACGCGCACTCGGAGCCTCGCCGGCCGCCCCGACGCGCACTCGGAGCCTCGCCGGCCGCCCGCAAAGGCACTCGGAGCCTCGCCGGCCGCCCCGACGCGCACTCGGAGCCTCGCCGGCCGCCCCGACGCGCACTCGGAGCCTCGCCCGGCCGCCCCGACGCGCACTCGGAGCCTCGCCGGCCGCCCCGACGCGCACTCGGAGCCTCGCCGGCCGCCCCGACGCGCACTCGGAGCCTCGCCGGCCGCCCCGACGGGCACTCGGAGCCTCGCCGGCCGCCCCGACGGGCACTCGGAGCCTCGCCGGCCGCCCCGACGGGCACTCGGAGCCTCGCCGGCCGCCCCGACGCGCACTCGGAGCCTCGCCGGCCGCCCGACGGGCACTCGGAGCCTCGCCGGCCGCCCCGACGGGCACTCGGAGCCTCGCCGGCCGCCCGACGCGCACTCGGAGCCTCGCCGGCCGCCCCGACGCGCACTCGGAGCCTCGCCGGCCGCCCCGACGCGCACTCGGAGCCTCGCCGGCCGCCCCGACGCGCACTCGGAGCCTCGCCGGCCGCCCGACGCGCACTCGGAGCCTCGCCGGCCGCCCCGACGGGCACTCGGAGCCTCGCCGGCCGCCCCGACGCGCACTCGGAGCCTCGCCGGCCGCCCCGACGCGCACTCGGAGCCTCGCCGGCCGCCCCGACGCGCACTCGGAGCCTCGCCGGCCGCCCCGACGCGCACTCGGAGCCTCGCCGGCCGCCCCGACGCGCACTCGGAGCCTCGCCGGCCGCCCGCAAAGGCACTCGGAGCCTCGCCGGCCGCCCGCAAAGGCACTCGGAGCCTCGCCGGCCGCCCCGACGGGCACTCGGAGCCTCGCCGGCCGCCCCGACGGGCACTCGGAGCCTCGCCGGCCGCCCGAGCGCACTCGGAGCCTCGCCGGCCGCCCCGACGCGCACTCGGAGCCTCGCCGGCCGCCCCGACGCGCACTCGGAGCCTCGCCGGCCGCCCCGACGGGCACTCGGAGCCTCGCCGGCCGCCCCGACGCGCACTCGGAGCCTCGCCGGCCGCCCCGACGCGCACTCGGAGCCCCGCCGGCCGCCCCGACGCGCACTCGGAGCCCCGCCGGCCGCCCCGACGCGCACTCGGAGCCGCGCCGGCCGCCCCGACGGGGCACTCGGAGCCGCGCCGGCCGCCCCGACGGGCACTCGGAGCCGCGCCGGCCGCCCCGACGGGCACTCGGAGCCGCGCCGGCCGCCCCGACGGGCACTCGGAGCCGCGCCGGGCCGCCCCGACGCGCACTCGGAGCCGCGCCGGCCGCCCCGACGCGCACTCGGAGCCGCGCCGGCCGCCCCGACGCGCACTCGGAGCCGCGCCGGCCGCCCCGACGCGCACTCGGAGCCCCGCCGGCCGCCCCGACGCGCACTCGGAGCCCCGCCGGCCGCCCCGACGCGCACTCGGAGCCCCGCCGGCCGCCCCGACGCGCACTCGGAGCCCCGCCGGCCGCCCCGACGCGCACTCGGAGCCCCGCCGGCCGCCCCGACGCGCACTCGGAGCCCCGCCGGCCGCCCCGACGCGCACTCGGAGCCCCGCCGGCCGCCCCGACGCGCACTCGGAGCCTCGCCGGCCGCCCCGACGCGCACTCGGAGCCTCGCCGGCCGCCCCGACGGGCACTCGGAGCCTCGCCGGCCGCCCCGACGCGCACTCGGAGCCGCGCCGGCCGCCCCGACGCGCACTCGGAGCCGCGCCGGCCGCCCCGACGCGCACTCGGAGCCGCGCCGGCCGCCCCGACGGGCACTCGGAGCCGCGCCGGCCGCCCCGACGGGCACTCGGAGCCGCGCCGGCCGCCCCGACGGGCACTCGGAGCCCCGCCGGCCGCCCCGACGCGCCACTCGGAGCCCCGCGGCCGCCCCGACGCGCACTCGGAGCCCCGCCGGCCGCCCCGACGCGCACTCGGAGCCCCGCCGCCGCCCCGACGCGCACTCGGAGCCCGCCGGCCGCCCCGACGCGCACTCGGAGCCCCGCCGGCCGCCCGCAAAGGCACTCGGAGCCGCGCCGGCCGCCCGCAAAGGCACTCGGAGCCCCGCCGGCCGCCCGCAAAGGCACTCGGAGCCCCGCCGGCCGCCCGCAAAGGCACTCGGAGGCCCCGCCGGCCGCCCGCAAAGGCACTCGGAGCCCGCCGGCCGCCCGCAAAGGCACTCGGAGCCCCGCCGGCCGCCCGCAAAGGCACTCGGAGCCCCGCCCGGCCGCCCGCAAAGGCACTCGGAGCCTCGCCGGCCGCCCCGAACGCGCGCTCGGAGCCCCGCCGGCCGCCCCGACGCGCGCTCGGAGCCCCGCCGGCCGCCCCGACGCGCACTCGGAGCCCCCGCCGGCCGCCCGCAAAGGCACTCGGAGCCCCGCCGGCCGCCCGCAAAGGCACTCGGAGCCCCGCCGGCCGCCCGCAAAGGCACTCGGAGCCCGCCGGCCGCCCGCAAAGGCACTCGGAGCCCCGCCGGCCGCCCGCAAAGGCACTCGGAGCCCCGCCGGCCGCCCGCAAAGGCACTCGGAGCCCCGCCGGCCGCCCGCAAAGGCACTCGGAGCCCCGCCGGCCGCCCCGACGGGCACTCGGAGCCCCGCCGGCCGCCCCGACGCGCACTCGGAGCCCCGCCGGCCGCCCCGACGCGCACTCGGAGCACCGCCGGCCGCCCCGGCGCGCACTCGGAGCCCCGCCGGCCGCCCCGGCGCGCACTCGGAGCCCCGCCGGCCGCCCCGACGCGCACTCGGAGCCCCGCCGGCCGCCCCGACGCGCACTCGGAGCCCCGCCGGCCGCCCCGACGCGCACTCGGAGCCCCGCCGGCCGCCCGCAAAGGCACTCGGAGCCCCGCCGGCCGCCCGCAAAGGCACTCGGAGCCCCGCCGGCCGCCCGCAAAGGCACTCGGAGCCCCGCCGGCCGCCCGCAAAGGCACTCGGAGCCCCGCCGGCCGCCCGCAAAGGCACTCGGAGCCCGCCGGCCGCCCGCAAAGGCACTCGGAGCCCCGCCGGCCGCCCGCAAAGGCACTCGGAGCCTCGCCGGCCGCCCGCAAAGGCACTCGGAGCCTCGCCGGCCGCCCGCAAAGGGCCTCGGAAGCCTCCCCGGCCGCCCGCAAAGGCACTCGGAGCCCCGCCGGCCGCCCGCAAAGGCACTCGGAGCCCCGCCGGCCGCCCCGACGCGCACTCGGAGCCCCGCCGGCCGCCCGCAAAGGCACTCGGAGCCTCGCCGGCCGCCCGCAAAGGCACTCGGAGGCCTCCCCGGCCGCCGCAAAGGCACTCGGAGCCCCGCCGGCCGCCCGCAAAGGCACTCGGAGCCCCGCCGGCCGCCCCGACGCGCACTCGGAGCCCCGCCGGCCGCCCGCAAAGGCACTCGGAGCCCCGCCGGCCGCCCCGACGCGCACTCGGAGCCCCGCCGGCCGCCCCGACGCGCACTCGGAGCCCCGCCGGCCGCCCGCAAAGGCACTCGGAGCCCCGCCGGCCGCCCGCAAAGGCACTCGGAGCCTCGCCGGCCGCCCCGACGCGCACTCGGAGCCCCGCCGGCCGCCCCGACGCGCACTCGGAGCCCCGCCGGCCGCCCCGACGGGCACTCGGAGCCCCGCCGGCCGCCCCGACGCGCACTCGGAGCCCCGCCGGCCGCCCGCAAAGGCACTCGGAGCCCCGCCGGCCGCCCGCAAAGGCACTCGGAGCCCCGCCGGCCGCCCCGACGCGCACTCGGAGCCCCGCCGGCCGCCCCGACGCGCACTCGGAGCCCGCCGGCCGCCCCGACGCGCACTCGGAGCCCCGCCGGCCGCCCGCAAAGGCACTCGGAGCCCCGCCGGCCGCCCGCAAAGGCACTCGGAGCCGCGCCGGCCGCCCGCAAAGGCACTCGGAGCCCCGCCGGCCGCCCGCAAAGGCACTCGGAGCCCCGCCGGCCGCCCGCAAAGGCACTCGGAGCCCCGCCGGCCGCCCCGACGCGCACTCGGAGCCCCGCCGGCCGCCCCAGACGCGCACTCGGAGCCCCGCCGGCCGCCCGCAAAGGCACTCGGAGCCCCGCCGGCCGCCCGCAAAGGCACTCGGAGCCCCGCCGGCCGCCCGCAAAGGCAATCGGAGCCCCGCCGGCCGCCCGCAAAGGCACTCGGAGCCCCGCCGGCCGCCCGCAAAGGCACTCGGAGCCTCGCCGGCCGCCCCGACGCGCACTCGGAGCCCCGCCGGCCGCCCCGACGGGCACTCGGAGCCTCGCCGGCCGCCCGCAAAGGCACTCGGAGCCTCGCCGGCCGCCCGCAAAGGCACTCGGAGCCTCGCCGGCCGCCCGCAAAGGCACTCGGAGCCTCGCCGGCCGCCCCGACGGGCACTCGGAGCCTCGCCGGCCGCCCCGACGGGCACTCGGAGCCTCGCCGGCCGCCCCGACGCGCACTCGGAGCCTCGCCGGCCGCCCCGACGCGCACTCGGAGCCTCGCCGGCGCCCGACGCGCACTCGGAGCCTCGCCGGCCGCCCCGACGCGCACTCGGAGCCTCGCCGGCCGCCCGCACCGGCACTCGGAGCCTCGCCGGCCGCCCGCAAAGGCACTCGGAGCCTCGCCGGCCGCCCGCAAAGGCACTCGGAGCCTCGCCGGCCGCCCGCACGGCACTCGGAGCCCCGCCGGCCGCCCCGACGCGCACTCGGAGCCCCGCCGGCCGCCCCGACGCGCACTCGGAGCCCCGCCGGCCGCCCGCAAGCGCACTCGGAGCCCCGCCGGCCGCCCGCAAAGGCACTCGGAGCCCCGCCGGCCGCCCCGACGCGCACTCGGAGCCCCGCCGGCCGCCCCGACGCGCACTCGGAGCCTCGCCGGCCGCCCCGACGCGCACTCGGAGCCTCGCCGGCCGCCCCGACGCGCACTCGGAGCCTCGCCGGCCGCCCCGACGCGCACTCGGAGCCTCGCCGGCCGCCCCGACGCGCACTCGGAGCCTCGCCGGCCGCCCCGACGCGCACTCGGAGCCTCGCCGGCCGCCCGCAAAGGCACTCGGAGCCCCGCCGGCCGCCCCGACGCGCACTCGGAGCCCCGCCGGCCGCCCCGACGCGCACTCGGAGCCCCGCCGGCCGCCCCGACGCGCACTCGGAGCCCCGCCGGCCGCCCGCAAAGGCACTCGGAGCCCCGCCGGCCGCCCGCAAAGGCACTCGGAGCCCCGCCGGCCGCCCGCAAAGGCACTCGGAGCCCCGCCGGCCGCCCGCAAAGGCACTCGGAGCCCCGCCGGCCGCCCGCAAAGGCACTCGGAGCCCCGCCGGCCGCCCGCAAAGGCACTCGGAGCCCCGCCGGCCGCCCGCAAAGGCACTCGGAGCCCCGCCGGCCGCCCGCAAAGGCACTCGGAGCCCCGCCGGCCGCCCGCAAAGGCACTCGGAGCCCCGCCGGCCGCCCGCAAAGGCACTCGGAGCCCCGCCGGCCGCCCGCAAAGGCACTCGGAGCCCCGCCGGCCGCCCGCAAAGGCACTCGGAGCCCCGCCGGCCGCCCCGACGCGCACTCGGAGCCCCGCCGGCCGCCCGCAAAGGCACTCGGAGCCCCGCCGGCCGCCCCGACGTGCACTCGGAGCCCCGCCGGCCGCCCGCAAAGGCACTCGGAGCCCCGCCGGCCGCCCGCAAAGGCACTCGGAGCCCCGCCGGCCGCCCGCAAAGGCACTCGGAGCCCCGCCGGCCGCCCGCAAAGGCACTCGGAGCCCCGCCGGCCGCCCGCAAAGGCACTCGGAGCCGCGCCGGCCGCCCCGACGCGCACTCGGAGCCCCGCCGGCCGCCCCGACGCGCACTCGGAGCCTCGCCGGCCGCCCGCAAAGGCACTCGGAGCCTCGCCGGCCGCCCCGACGCGCACTCGGAGCCCCGCCGGCCGCCCGCAAGGCACTCGGAGCCCCGCCGGCCGCCCGCAAAGGCACTCGGAGCCGCGCCGGCCGCCCGCAAAGGCACTCGGAGCCGCGCCGGCCGCCCGCAAAGGCACTCGGAGCCGCGCCGGCCGCCCGCAAAGGCACTCGGAGCCCCGCCGGCCGCCCGCAAAGGCACTCGGAGCCGCGCCGGCCGCCCGCAAAGGCACTCGGAGCCGCGCCGGCCGCCCGCAAAGGCACTCGGAGCCGCGCCGGCCGCCCGCAAAGGCACTCGGAGCCGCGCCGGCCGCCCGCAAAGGCACTCGGAGCCGCGCCGGCCGCCCGCAAAGGCACTCGGAGCCGCGCCGGCCGCCCGCAAAGGCACTCGGAGCCCCGCCGGCCGCCGCAAGGCACTCGGAGCCCCGCCGGCCGCCCGCAAAGGCACTCGGAGCCCCGCCGGCCGCCCGCAAAGGCACTCGGAGCCCCGCCGGCCGCCCGCAAAGGCACTCGGAGCCCCGCCGGCCGCCCGCAAAGGCACTCGGAGGCCCCGCCGGCCGCCCGCAAAGGCACTCGGAGCCCCGCCGGCCGCCCGCAAAGGCACTCGGAGCCCCGCCGGCCGCCCGCAAAGGCACTCGGAGCCCCGCCGGCCGCCCGCAAAGGCACTCGGAGCCCCGCCGGCCGCCCGCAAGGCACTCGGAGCCCCGCCGGCCGCCCGACGCGCACTCGGAGCCCCGCCGGCCGCCCGCAAAGGCACTCGGAGCCCCGCCGGCCGCCCGCAAAGGCACTCGGAGCCCCCGGCCGCCCGCAAAGGCACTCGGAGCCCCGCCGGCCGCCCGCAAAAGGCACTCGGAGCCCCGCCGGCCGCCCGCAAAGGCACTCGGAGCTCGCCGGCCGCCCGCAAAGGCACTCGGAGCCCCGCCGGCCGCCCCGACGGGCACTCGGAGCCCCGCCGGCCGCCCCGACGGGCACTCGGAGCCCCGCCGGCCGCCCCGACGGGCACTCGGAGCCCCGCCGGCCGCCCCGACGGGCACTCGGAGCCCCGCCCGGCCGCCCCGACGCGCACTCGGAGCCCCGCCGGCCGCCCCGACGCGCACTCGGAGCCCCGCCGGCCGCCCCGACGCGCACTCGGAGCCCGCCGGCCGCCCCGACGCGCACTCGGAGCCCCGCCGGCCGCCCGCAAAGGCACTCGGAGCCCCGCCGGCCGCCCCGACGCGCACTCGGAGCCCCGCCGGCCGCCCCGACGCGCACTCGGAGCCCCGCCGGCCGCCCCGACGCGCACTCGGAGCCCCGCCGGCCGCCCGCAAAGGCACTCGGAGCCCGCGGCCGCCCGCAAAGGCACTCGGAGCCCCCGCCGGCCGCCCGCAAAGGCACTCGGAGCCCCGCCGGCCGCCCGCAAAGGAACTCGGAGCCCCGCCGGCCGCCCCGACGCGCACTCGGAGCCCCGCCGGCCGCCCCCGACGCGCACTCGGAGCCCCGCCGGCCGCCCCGGCGCGCACTCGGAGCCCCGCCGGCCGCCCCGGCGCGCACTCGGAGCCCCGCCGGCCGCCCCGGCGCGCACTCGGAGCCCCGCCGGCCGCCCCGGCGCGCACTCGGAGCCCCGCCGGCCGCCCCGGCGCGCACTCGGAGCCCCGCCGGCCGCCCCGACGCGCACTCGGAGCCCCGCCGGCCGCCCGCAAAGGCACTCGGAGCCCCGCCGGCCGCCCGCAAAGGCACTCGGAGCCCCGCCGGCCGCCCGCAAAGGCACTCGGAGCCCCGCCGGCCGCCCCGACGCGCACTCGGAGCCCCGCCGGCCGCCCCGACGCGCACTCGGAGCCCGCCGGCCGCCCCGACGCGCACTCGGAGCCCCGCCGGCCGCCCGCAAAGGCACTCGGAGCCCGCCGGCCGCCCGCAAAGGCACTCGGAGCCCCGCCGGCCGCCCCGACGCGCACTCGGAGCCTCGCCGGCCGCCCCGACGCGCACTCGGAGCCGCGCCGGCCGCCCCGACGCGCACTCGGAGCCGCGCCGGCCGCCCCGACGCGCACTCGGAGCCCCGCCGGCCGCCCCGACGCGCACTCGGAGCCCCGCCGGCCGCCCCGACGCGCACTCGGAGCCCCGCCGGCTGCCCCGACGCGCACTCGGAGCCCCGCCGGCCGCCCGCAAAGGCCACTCAGAGCCCCGCCGGCCGCCCCGACGCGCACTCGGAGCCCCGCGGCCGCCCCGACGCGCACTCGGAGCCCGCCGGCCGCCCCGACGCGCACTCGGAGCCCCGCCGGCCGCCCGCAAAGGCACTCGGAGCCGCGCCGGCCGCCCGCAAAGGCACTCGGAGCCCCGCCGGCCGCCCCGACGCGCACTCGGAGCCCCGCCGGCCGCCCGACGCGCACTCGGAGCCCCCGCGGGCCGCCCCGACGCGAACTCGGAGCCCCGCCGGCCGCCCGACGCGCACTTGGAGCCCCGCCGGCCGCCCCGACGCGCACTCGGAGCCCCGCCGGCCGCCCCGACGCGCACTCGGAGCCCCGCCGGGCCGCCCGCAAAGGCACTCGGAGCCCCGCCGGCCGCCCGCAAAGGCACTCGGAGCCCCGCCGGCCGCCCGCAAAGGCACTCGGAGCCCCGCCGGCCGCCCGCAAAGGCACTCGGAGCCCCGCCGGCCGCCCGCAAAGGGCACTCGGAGCCCCGCCGGCCGCCCGCAAAGGCACTCGGAGCCTCGCCGGCCGCCCCGACGCGCACTCGGAGCCCCGCCGGCCGCCCCGACGGGCACTCGGAGCCTCGCCGGCCGCCCCGACGCGCACTCGGAGCCCCGCCGGCCGCCCCGACGCGCACTCGGAGCCCCGCCGGCCGCCCCGACGCGCACTCGGAGCCCCGCCGGCCGCCCGCAAAGGCACTCGGAGCCCCGCCGGCCGCCCGCAAAGGCACTCGGAGCCCCGCCGGCCGCCCGCAAAGGCACTCGGAGCCCCGCCGGCCGCCCCGACGCGCACTCGGAGCCCCGCCGGCCGCCGCAAAGGCACTCGGAGCCCCGCCGGCCGCCCGCAAAGGCACTCGGAGCCTCCCCGGCCGCCCGCAAAGGCACTCGGAGCCCCGCCGGCCGCCCGCAAAGGCACTCGGAGCCCCGCCGGCCGCCCGCAAAGGCACTCGGAGCCCCGCCGGCCGCCCGCAAAGGCACTCGGAGCCTCGCCGGCCGCCCCGACGCGCACTCGGAGCCCCGCCGGCCGCCCCGACGGGCACTCGGAGCCTCGCCGGCCGCCCCGACGCGCACTCGGAGCCCCGCCGGCCGCCCCGACGCGCACTCGGAGCCCCGCCGGCCGCCCCGACGCGCACTCGGAGCCCCGCCGGCCGCCCGCAAAGGCACTCGGAGCCCCGCCGGCCGCCCGCAAAGGCACTCCGGAGCCCCGCCGGCCGCCCGCAAAGGCACTCGGAGCCCCGCCGGCCGCCCGCAAAGGCACTCGGAGCCCCGCCGGCCGCCCGCAAAGGCACTCGGAGCCTCCCCGGCCGCCCGCAAAGGCACGCGGAGCCTCCCGGCCGCCCGCAAAGGCACTCGGAGCCTCCCCGGCCGCCCGCAAAGGCACTCGGAGCCTCCCCGGCCGCCCGCAAAGGCACTCGGAGCCTCCCCGGCCGCCCGCAAAGGCACTCGGAGCCTCCCCGGCCGCCCGCAAAGGCACTCGGAGCCTCCCCGGCCGCCCGCAAAGGCACTCGGAGCCTCCCCGGCCGCCCGCAAAGGCACTCGGAGCCTCCCCGGCCGCCCGCAAAGGCACTCGGAGCCTCCCCGGCTGCCCGCAAAGGCACACGGAGCCCCGCCGGCCGCCCGCAAAGGCACTCGGAGCCCCGCCGGCCGCCCGCAAAGGCACTCGGAGCCCCGCCGGCCGCCCGCAAAGGCACTCGGAGCCGCGCCGGCCGCCCGCAAAGGCACTCGGAGCCGCGCCGGCCGCCCGCAAAGGCACTCGGAGCCCCGCCGGCCGCCCGCAAAGGCACTCGGAGCCGCGCCGGCCGCCCGCAAAGGCACTCGGAGCCCCGCCGGCCGCCCCGACGCGCACTCGGAGCCCCGCCGGCCGCCCCGACGCGCACTCGGAGCCCCGCCGGCCGCCCCGACGCGCACTCGGAGCCCCGCCGGCCGCCCCGACGGGCACTCGGAGCCCCGCCGGCCGCCCCGACGCGCACTCGGAGCCCCGCCGGCCGCCCCGACGCGCACTCGGAGCCCGCCGGCCGCCCGCAAAGGCACTCGGAGCCCCGCCGGCCGCCCGCAAAGGCACTCGGAGCCGCGCCGGCCGCCCGCAAAGGCACTCGGAGCCCCGCCGGCCGCCCGCAAAGGCACTCGGAGCCCCGCCGGCCGCCCGCAAAGGCACTCGGAGCCCCGCCGGCCGCCCGCAAAGGCACTCGGAGCCCCGCCGGCCGCCCGCAAAGGCACTCGGAGCCCCGCCGGCCGCCCCGACGCGCACTCGGAGCCCCGCCGGCCGCCCCGACGCGCACTCGGAGCCCCGCCGGCCGCCCCGACGCGCACTCGGAGCCCCGCCGGCCGCCCCGACGCGCACTCGGAGCCCCGCCGGCCGCCCCGACGCGCACTCGGAGCCCCGCCGGCCGCCCCGACGCGCACTCGGAGCCCCGCCGGCCGCCCGCAAAGGCACTCGGAGCCCCGCCGGCCGCCCGCAAAGGCACTCGGAGCCCCGCCGGCCGCCCCGACGCGCACTCGGAGCCCCGCCGGCCGCCCCGACGCGCACTCGGAGCCCCGCCGGCCGCCCCGACGCGCACTCGGAGCCCCGCCGGCCGCCCGCAAAGGCACTCGGAGCCCCGCCGGCCGCCCGCAAAGGCACTCGGAGCCCCGCCGGCCGCCCGCAAAGGCACTCGGAGCCCCGCCGGCCGCCCGCAAAGGCACTCGGAGCCCCGCCGGCCGCCCCGACGCGCACTCGGAGCCCCGCCGGCCGCCCGCAAAGGCACTCGGAGCCCCGCCGGCCGCCCGCAAAGGCACTCGGAGCCCCGCCGGCCGCCCCGACGCGCACTCGGAGCCCAGCCGGCCGCCCGCAAAGGCACTCGGAGCCCCGCCGGCCGCCCGCAAAGGCACTCGGAGCCGCGCCGGCCGCCCGCAAAGGCACTCGGAGCCGCGCCGGCCGCCCGCAAAGGAACTCGGAGCCCCGCCGGCCGCCCCGACGCGCACTCGGAGCCCCGCCGGCCGCCCCGACGCGCACTCGGAGCCCCGCCGGCCGCCCCGACGCGCACTCGGAGCCCCGCCGGCCGCCCGCAAAGGCACTCGGAGCCCCGCCGGCCGCCCGCAAAGGCACTCGGAGCCCCGCCGGCCGCCCGCAAAGGCACTCGGAGCCCCGCCGGCCGCCCGCAAAGGCACTCGGAGCCCCGCCGGCCGCCCGCAAAGGCACTCGGAGCCGCGCCGGCCGCCCGCAAAGGCACTCGGAGCCGCGCCGGCCGCCCGACGCGCACTCGGAGCCCCGCCGGCCGCCCGCAAAGGCACTCGGAGCCTCGCCGGCCGCCCGCAAAGGCACTCGGAGCCCCGCCGGCCGCCCCGACGCGCACTCGGAGCCCCGCCGGCCGCCCGCAAAGGCACTCGGAGCCTCGCCGGCCGCCCGCAAAGGCACTCGGAGCCTCCCCGGCCGCCCGCAAAGGCACTCGGAGCCGCGCCGGCCGCCCGCAAAGGCACTCGGAGCCTCGCCGGCCGCCCCGACGCGCACTCGGAGCCTCGCCGGCCGCCCGCAAAGGCACTCGGAGCCCCGCCGGCCGCCCGCAAAGGCACTCGGAGCCGCGCCGGCCGCCCGCAAAGGCACTCGGAGCCCCGCCGGCCGCCCGCAAAGGCACTCGGAGCCGCGCCGGCCGCCCGCAAAGGCACTCGGAGCCGCGCCGGCCGCCCGCAAAGGCACTCGGAGCCGCGCCGGCCGCCCGCAAAGGCACTCGGAGCCTCCCCGGCCGCCCCGAAAGGCACTCGGAGCCTCGCCGGCCGCCCGCAAAGGCACTCGGAGCCTCGCCGGCCGCCCGCAAAGGCACTCGGAGACCTCGCCGGCTGCCCGCAAAGGCACTCGGAGCCCCGCCGGCCGCCCCGACGCGCACTCGGATCCCCGCCGGCCGCCCCGACGCGCACTCGGAGCCCCGCCGGCCGCCCGCAAAGGCACGCGGAGCCGCGCCGGCCGCCCGCAAAGGCACTCGGAGCCGCGCCGGCCGCCCGCAAAGGCACGCGGAGCCTCGCCGGCTGCCCGCAAAGGCACGCGGAGCCGCGCCGGCCGCCCGCAAAGGCACTCGGAGCCTCCCCGGCCGCCCGCAAAGGCACGCGGAGCCTCGCCGGCTGCCCGCAAAGGCACGCGGAGCCGCGCCGGCCGCCCGCAAAGGCACGCGGAGCCCCGCCGGCCGCCCGCAAAGGCACTCGGAGCCCCGCCGGCCGCCCGGACGGGCACTCGGAGCCCCGCCGGCCGCCCGGACGGGCACTCGGAGCCCGCCGGCCGCCCGGACGGGCACTCGGAGCCCCGCCGGCCGCCCCGACGCGCACTCGGAGCCCCGCCGGCCGCCCCGACGCGCACTCGGAGCCCCGCCGGCCGCCCCGACGCGCACTCGGAGCCGCGCCGGCTGCCCCGACGCGCACTCGGAGCCGCGCCGGCCGCCCGCAAAGGCACTCGGAGCCGCGCCGGCCGCCCGCAAAGGCACTCGGAGCCCCGCCGGCCGCCCCGACGCGCACTCGGAGCCCCGCCGGCCGCCCCGACGGGCACTCGGAGCCCCGCCGGCCGCCCGCAAAGGCACTCGGAGCCTCGCCGGCCGCCCGCAAAGGCACTCGGAGCCGCGCCGGCCGCCCGCAAAGGCACTCGGAGCCCCGCCGGCCGCCCGGACGGGCACTCGGAGCCCCGCCGGCCGCCCGGACGGGCACTCGGAGCCCCGCCGGCCGCCCGCAAAGGCACTCGGAGCCCCGCCGGCCGCCCCGACGGGCACTCGGAGCCCCGCCGGCCGCCCCGACGCGCACTCGGAGCCGCGCCGGCCGCCCCGACGCGCACTCGGAGCCGCGCCGGCCGCCCCGACGCGCACTCGGAGCCGCGCCGGCCGCCCGCAAAGGCACTCGGAGCCGCGCCGGCCGCCCGCAAAGGCACTCGGAGCCGCGCCGGCCGCCCGCAAAGGCACTCGGAGCCGCGCCGGCCGCCCGCAAAGGCACTCGGAGCCCCGCCGGCCGCCCGCAAAGGGCACTCGGAGCCCCGCCGGCCGCCCGCAAAGGCACTCGGAGCCCCGCCGGCCGCCCGCAAAGGCACTCGGAGCCCCGCCGGCCGCCCGCAAAGGCACTCGGAGCCCCCGCCGGCCGCCCGCAAGGGCACTCGGAGCCCCGCCGGCCGCCCGACGGGCACCTCGGAGCCCCGCCGGCCGCCCCGACGGGCACTCGGAGCCCCGCCGGCCGCCCCGACGGGCACTCGGAGCCCCGCCGGCCGCCCCGACGGGCACTCGGAGCCGCGCCGGCCGCCCCGACGGGCACTCGGAGCCGCGCCGGCTGCCCCGACGCGCACTCGGAGCCGCGCCGGCCGCCCGCAAAGGCACTCGGAGCCGCGCCGGCCGCCCGCAAAGGCACTCGGAGCCCCGCCGGCCGCCCCGACGTGCACTCGGAGCCCCGCCGGCCGCCCCGACGGGCACTCGGAGCCCCGCCGGCCGCCCCGACGGGCACTCGGAGCCGCGCCGGCCGCCCCGACGCGCACTCGGAGCCGCGCCGGCTGCCCGCAAAGGCACTCGGAGCCGCGCCGGCCGCCCGCAAAGGCACTCGGAGCCGCGCCGGCCGCCCGCAAAGGCACTCGGAGCCCCGCCGGCCGCCCGCAAAGGCACTCGGAGCCCCGCCGGCCGCCCGCAAAGGCACTCGGAGCCCCGCCGGCCGCCCGCAAAGGCACTCGGAGCCGCGCCGGCCGCCCGCAAAGGCACTCGGAGCCCCGCCGGCCGCCCGCAAAGGCACTCGGAGCCCCGCCGGCCGCCCGCAAAGGCACTCGGAGCCGCGCCGGCCGCCCCGACGGGCACTCGGAGCCGCGCCGGCCGCCCCGACGCGCACTCGGAGCCGCGCCGGCCGCCCCGACGCGCACTCGGAGCCGCGCCGGCCGCCCCGACGCGCACTCGGATCCGCGACGGCCGCCCCGACGGGCACTCGGAGCCCCGCCGGCCGCCCGCAAAGGCACTCGGAGCCGCGCCGGCCGCCCCGACGCGCACTCGGAGCCTCGCCGGCCGCCCCGACGGGCACTCGGAGCAGCGCCGGCCTCCCCGACGGGCACTCGGAGCCGCGCCGGCCTCCCCGACGGGCACTCGGAGCCGCGCCGGCCGCCCCGACGCGCACTCGGAGCCGCGCCGGCCGCCCCGACGCGCACTCGGAGCCGCGCCGGCCGCCCGCAAAGGCACTCGGAGCCCCGCCGGCCGCCCCGACGGGCACTTGGAGCCGCGCCGGCCGCCCCGACGGGCACTCGGAGCCCAGCCGGCCGCCCCGACGCGCACTCGGAGCCGCGCCGGCCACCCCGACGGGCACTCGGAGCCTCGCCGGCCGCCCGCAAAGGCACTCGGAGCCTCGCCGGCCGCCCGCAAAGGCACTCGGAGCCTCGCCGGCCGCCCCGACGCGCACTCGGAGCCTCGCCGGCCGCCCCGACGTGCACTGGGAGCCGCGCCGGCCTCCCCGACGGGCACTCGGAGCCCCGACGGCCGCCCCGACGGGCACTCGGAGCCGCGCCGGCCGCCCCGACGCGCACTCGGAGCCGCGCCGGCCGCCCGCAAAGGCACTCGGAGCCGCGCCGGCCGCCCCGACGGGCACTCGGAGCCTCGCCGGCCGCCCCGACGGGCACTCGGAGCCTCGCCGGCCGCCCGCAAAGGCACTCGGAGCCGCGCCGGCCGCCCCGACGCGCACTCGGAGCCTCGCCGGCCGCCCGCAAAGGCACTCGGAGCCTCGCCGGCCGCCCCGACGGGCACTCGGAGCCTCGCCGGCCGCCCCGACGGGCACTCGGAGCCTCGCCGGCCGCCCCGACGGGCACTCGGAGCCTCGCCGGCCGCCCGCAAAGGCACTCGGAGCCGCGCCGGCCGCCCCGACGCGCACTCGGAGCCGCGCCGGCCGCCCGCAAAGGCACTCGGAGCCTCGCCGGCCGCCCCGACGGGCACTCGGAGCCTCGCCGGCCGCCCCGACGGGCACTCGGAGCCCCGCCGGCCGCCCGCAAAGGCACTCGGAGCCCCGCCGGCCGCCCCGACGGGCACTCGGAGCCGCGCCGGCCGCCCCGACGCGCACTCGGAGCCCCGCCGGCCGCCCGCAAAGGCACTCGGAGCCGGCCCGGCCGCCCCGACGCGCACTCGGAGCCCCGCCGGCCGCCCCGACGGGCACTCGGAGCCGCGCCGGCCGCCCCGACGCGCACTCGGAGCCCCCGCCGGCCGCCCCGCAAAGACTCGGAGCCCCGCCGGCCGCCCCGACGCGCACTCGGAGCCCCGCCGGCCGCCCCGACGCGCACTCGGAGCCCCGCCGGCCGCCCCGACGCGCACTCGGAGCCCCGCCGGCCGCCCGCAAAGGCACTCGGAGCCCCGCCGGCCGCCCGCAAAGGCACTCGGAGCCGCGCCGGCCGCCCGCCAAAGGCACTCGGAGCCCCGCCGGCCGCCCGCAAAGGCACTCGGAGCCGCGCCGGCCGCCCGCAAAGGCACTCAGAGCCGCGCCGGCCGCCCGCAAAGGCACTCGGAGCCGCGCCGGCCGCCCGCAAAGGCACTCGGAGCCTCCCCGGCCGCCCGCAAAGGCACTCGGAGCCTCGCCGGCCGCCCCGACGTGCACTCGGAGCCCCGCCGGCCGCCCCGACGCGCACTCGGAGCCGCGCCGTCCGCCCCGACGCGCACTCGGAGCCTCGCCGGCCGCCCCGACGGGCACTCGGAGCCTCGCCGGCCGCCCCGACGGGCACTCGGAGCCGCGCCGGCCGCCCCGACGGGCACTCGGAGCCTCGCCGGCCGCCCCGACGGGCACTCGGAGCCGCGCCGGCCGCCCCGACGGGCACTCGGAGCCTCGCCGGCCGCCCCGACGGGCACTCGGAGCCTCGCCGGCCGCCCCGACGCGCACTCGGAGCCTCGCCGGCCGCCCCGACGCGCACTCGGAGCCTCGCCGGCCGCCCCGACGCGCACTCGGAGCCTCACCGGGCGCGCGCAAAGGCACTCGGAGCCCCGCCGGCCGCCCCGACGGGCACTCGGAGCCCCGCCGGCCGCCCGCAAAGGCACTCGGAGCCGCGCCGGCCGCCCCGACACGCACTCGGAGCCGCGCCGGCCGCCCCGACGCGCACTCGGAGCAGCGCCGGCCGCCCGCAAAGGCACTCGGAGCCGCGCCGGCCACCCCGACGCGCACTCGGAGCCTCGCCGGCCGCCCCGACGCGCACTCGGAGCCGCGCCGGCCGCCCGCAAAGGCACTCGGAGCCGCGCCGGCCGCCCCGACGGGCACTCGGAGCCGCGCCGGCCGCCCCGACGGGCACTCGGAGCCGCGCCGGCCGCCCCGACGGGCACTCGGAGCCGCGCCGGCCGCCCCGACGCGCACTCGGAGCCGCGCCGGCCGCCCCGACGCGCACTCGGAGCCTCGCCGGCCGCCCCGACGCGCACTCGGAGCCGCGCCGGCCGCCCCGACGCGCACTCGGAGCCTCGCCGGCCGCCCCGACGCGCACTCGGAGCCTCGCCGACCGCCCGCAAAGGCACTCGGAGCCTCGCCGGCCGCCCCGACGGGCGCTCGGAGCCGCGCCGGCCGCCCCGACGGGCACTCGGAGCCTCGCCGGCCGCCCCGACGCGCACTCGGAGCCTCGCCGGCCGCCCCGACCGGCACTCGGAGCCCCGCCGGCCGCCCCGACGCGCACTCGGAGCCGCACCGGCCGCCCGCAAAGGCACTCGGAGCCTCGCCGGCCGCCCCGACGCGCACTCGGAGCCGCGCCGGCCGCCCCGACGGGCACTCGGAGCCCCGCCGGCCGCCCCGACGGGCACTCGGAGCCCCGCCGGCCGCCCCGACGCGCACTCGGAGCCTCGCCGGCTGCCCCGACGGGCACTCGGAGCCTCGCCGGCCGCCCCGACGCGCACTCGGAGCCGCGCCGGCCGCCCGCAAGGGCACTCGGAGCCGCGCCGGCCGCCCCGACGCGCACTCGGAGCCTCGCCGGCCGCCCCGACGCGCACTCGGAGCCGCGCCGGCCGCCCCGACGCGCACTCGGAGCCGCGCCGGCCGCCCCGACGGGCACTCGGAGCCTCGCCGGCCGCCCCGACGGGCACTCGGAGCCTCGCCGGCCGCCCCGACGCGCACTCGGAGCCTCGCCGTCCGCCCCGACGCGCACTCGGAGCCGCGCCGGCCGCCCCGACGCGCACTCGGAGCCGCGCCGGCCGCCCGCAAAGGCACTCGGAGCCGCGCCGGCCGCCCGCAAAGGCACTCGGAGCCGCGCCGGCCGCCCCGACGCGCACTCGGAGCTTCGCCGGCCGCCCCGACGCGCACTCGGAGCCTCGCCGGCCGCCCCGACGCGCACTCGGAGCCCCGCCGGCCGCCCCGACGCGCACTCGGAGCCGCGCCGGCCGCCCCGACGCGCACTCGGAGCCCCGCCGGCCGCCCCGACGGGCACTCGGAGCCGCGCCGGCCGCCCCGACGGGCACTCGGAGCCCCGCCGGCCGCCCGCAAAGGCACTCGGAGCCGCGCCGGCCGCCCCGATGCGCACTCGGAGCCTCGCCGGCCGCCCGCAAAGGCACTTGGAGCCTCGCCGGCCGCCCCGACGGGCACTCGGAGCCCCGCCGGCCGCCCGCAAAGGCACTCGGAGCCTCGCCGGCCGCCCCGACGCGCACTCGGAGCCGCGCCGGCCGCCCCGACGGGCACTCGGAGCCGCGCCGGCCGCCCGCAAAGGCACTCGGAGCCTCGCCGGCCGCCCCGACGCGCACTCGGAGCCGCGCCGGCCGCCCCGACGCGCACTCGGAGCCGCGCCGGCCGCCCGCAAAGGCACTCGGAGCCCCGCCGGCCGCCCCGACGCGCACTCGGAGCCTCGCCGGCCGCCCCGACGCGCACTCGGAGCCGCGCCGGCCGCCCGCAAAGGCACTCGGAGCCCCGCCGGCCGCCCCGACGCGCACTCGGAGCCGCGCCGGCCGCCCGCAAAGGCACTCGGAGCCGCGCCGGCCACCCCGACGCGCACTCGGAGCCTCGCCGGGCCGCCCCGACGCGCACTCGGAGCCGCTCCGGCCGCCCGCAAAGGCACTCGGAGCCGCGCCGGCCGCCCGCAAAGGCACTCGGAGCCGCGCCGGCCGCCCCGACGCGCACTCGGAGCCGCGCCGGCCGCCCCGACGGGCACTCGGAGCCTCGCCGGCCGCCCCGACGGGCACTCGGAGCCTCGCCGGCCGCCCCGACGCGCACTCGGAGCCTCGCCGGCCGCCCCGACGCGCACTCGGAGCCTCGCCGGCCGCCCCGACGCGCTCTCGGAGCCTCGCCGGCCGCCCGGAAAGGCACTCGGAGCCTCGCCGGCCGCCCGCAAAGGCACTCGGAGCCGGCCCCGGCCGCCCGCAAAGGCATGCGGAGCCGGCCCGGCCGCCCCCAAAGGGCACTCGGAGCCTCCCCGGCCGCCCCGAAAGGCACTCGGAGCCGGCCCGGCCGCCCGCAAAGGCACTCGGAGCCGGCCCGGCCGCCCCGAAAGGCACGCGGAGCCTCCCCGGCCGCCCCGACGGGCACTCGGAGCCTCGCCGGCCGCCCCGAAGGCACTCGGAGCCGGCCCGGCCGCCCGCAAAGGCACGCGGAGCCTCCCCGGGCCGCCCCGAAAGGCACTCGGAGCCGGCCCGGCCGCCCGCAAAGGCACTCGGAGCCGGCCCGGCCGCCCGCAAAGGCACTCGGAGCCGGCCCGGCCGCCCGCAAAGGCACTCGGAGCCGGCCCGGCCGCCCGCAAAGGCACTCGGAGCCTCCCCGGCCGCCCCGAAAGGCACTCGGAGCTCCCCGGCCGCCCCCAAAGGCACGCGGAGCCTCCCCGGCCGCCCCAAAGGCACTCGGAGCCTCCCCGGCCGCCCGCAAAGGCACTCGGAGCCGGCCCGGCCGCCCGCAAAGGCACGCGGAGCCTCCCCGGCCGCCCCCAAAGGCACTCGGAGCCGGCCCGGCCGCCCCCAAAGGCACTCGGAGCCTCGCCGGCCGCCCGCAAAGGCACTCGGAGCCGGCCCGGCCGCCCGCAAAGGCACTCGGAGCCCCGCCGGCCGCCCGCAAAGGCACGCGGAGCCGGCCCGGCCGCCCGCAAAGGCACTCGGAGCCGGCCCGGCCGCCCGCAAAGGCACTCGGAGCCGGCCCGGCCGCCCGCAAAGGCACTCGGAGCCGGCCCGGCCGCCCCGAAAGGCACTCGGAGCCTCCCCGGCCGCCCCCAAAGGCACGCGGAGCCTCCCCGGCCGCCCCCAAAGGCACTCGGAGCCTCCCCGGCCGCCCGCAAAGGCACTCGGAGCCGGCCCGGCCGCCCGCAAAGGCACTCGGAGCCGGCCCGGCCGCCCCCAAAGGCACTCGGAGCCTCCCCGGCCGCCCCCAAAGGCACTCGGAGCCTCGCCGGCCGCCCGCAAAGGCACTCGGAGCCGGCCCGGCCGCCCGCAAAGGCACTCGGAGCCTCCCCGGCCGCCCGCAAAGGCACGCGGAGCCGGCCCGGCCGCCCGCAAAGGCACTCGGAGCCTCGCCGGCCGCCCGCAAAGGCACTCGGAGCCGGCCCGGCCGCCCCCAAAGGCACTCGGAGCCGGCCCGGCCGCCCGCAAGGCACTCGGAGCCGGCCCGGCCGCCCGCAAAGGCACTCGGAGCCGGCCCGGCCGCCCGCAAAGGCACTCGGAGCCTCCCCGGCCGCCCGCAAAGGCACTCGGAGCCTCCCCGGCCGCCCGCAAAGGCACTCGGAGCCTCCCCGGCCGCCCCGAAAGGCACGCGGAGCCGGCCCGGCCGCCCGCAAAGGCACTCGGAGCCGGCCCGGCCGCCCGCAAAGGCACGCGGAGCCGGCCCGGCCGCCCGCAAAGGCACTCGGAGCCGGCCCGGCCGCCCGCAAAGGCACGCGGAGCCTCCCCGGCCGCCCCCAAAGGCACTCGAAGCCGGCCCGGCCGCCCCGAAAGGCACGCGGAGCCTCCCCGGCCGCCCCCAAAGGCACGCGGAGCCTCCCCGGCCGCCCCGAAAGGCACTCGGAGCCGGCCCGGCCGCCCGCAAAGGCACTCGGAGCCGGCCCGGCCGCCCGCAAAGGCACGCGGAGCCGGCCCGGCCGCCCGCAAAGGCACGCGGAGCCGGCCCGGCCGCCCGCAAAGGCACGCGGAGCCGGCCCGGCCGCCCGCAAAGGCACGCGGAGCCGGCCCGGCCGCCCGCAAAGGCACTCGGAGCCGGCCCGGCCGCCCGCAAAGGCACTCGGAGCCGGCCCGGCCGCCCGCAAAGGCACTCGGAGCCGGCCCGGCCGCCCGCAAAGGCACTCGGAGCCGGCCCGGCCGCCCGCAAAGGCACTCGGAGCCGGCCCGGCCGCCCGCAAAGGCACTCGGAGCCGGCCCGGCCGCCCCGAAAGGCACTCGGAGCCTCCCCGGCCGCCCGCAAAGGCACTCGGAGCCTCCCCGGCCGCCCGCAAAGGCACTCGGAGCCTCCCCGGCCGCCCGCAAAGGCACTCGGAGCCTCCCCGGCCGCCCGCAAAGGCACTCGGAGCCTCCCCGGCCGCCCGCAAAGGCACTCGGAGCCTCCCCGGCCGCCCGCAAAGGCACTCGGAGCCTCCCCGGCCGCCCGCAAAGGCACTCGGAGCCTCCCCGGCCGCCCGCAAAGGCACTCGGAGCCTCCCCGGCCGCCCCGAAAGGCACGCGGAGCCTCCCCGGCCGCCCCGAAAGGCACGCGGAGCCGGCCCGGCCGCCCGCAAAGGCACTCGGAGCCGGCCCGGCCGCCCGCAAAGGCACTCGGAGCCTCCCCGGCCGCCCGCAAAAGCACGCGGAGCCTCCCCGGCCGCCCGCAAAGGCACGCGGAGCCGGCCCGGCCGCCCGCAAAGGCACTCGGAGCCGGCCCGGCCGCCCGCAAAGGCACTCGGAGCCGGCCCGGCCGCCCGCAAAGGCACTCGGAGCCGGCCCGGCCGCCCGCAAAGGCACTCGGAGCCGGCCCGGCCGCCCGCAAAGGCACTCGGAGCCGGCCCGGCCGCCCCGAAAGGCACTCGGAGCCTCCCCGGCCGCCCGCAAAGGCACTCGGAGCCTCCCCGGCCGCCCGCAAAGGCACTCGGAGCCTCCCCGGACGCCCGCAAAGGCACGCGGAGCCTCCCCGGCCGCCCGCAAAGGCACGCGGAGCCTCCCCGGCCGCCCGCAAAGGCACTCGGAGCCGGCCCGGCCGCCCGCAAAGGCACTCGGAGCCTCGCCGGCCGCCCGCAAAGGCACTCGGAGCCGGCCCGGCCGCCCCCAAAGGCACTCGGAGCCTCCCCGGCCGCCCGAAAAGGCACTCGGAGCCGGCCCGGCCGCCCCGCAAAGGCACTCGGAGCCGGCCCGGCCGCCCCGCAAAGGCACTCGGAGCCGGCCCGGCCGCCCCGCAAAGGCACTCGGAGCCGGCCCGGCCGCCCCGCAAAGGCACTCGGAGCCGGCCCGGCCGCCCCGCAAAGGCACTCGGAGCCGGCCCGGCCGCCCGCAAAGGCACTCGGAGCCTCCCCGGCCGCCCGCAAAGGCACTCGGAGCCTCCCCGGCCGCCCGCAAAGGCACTCGGAGCCGGCCCAGCCGCCCGCAAAGGCACTCGGAGCCTCCCCGGCCGCCCCGAAAGGCACTCGGAGCCGGCCCGGCCGCCCGCAAAGGCACGCGGAGCCTCCCCGGCCGCCCCGAAAGGCACTCGGAGCCTCCCCGGCCGCCCGCAAAGGCACGCGGAGCCTCCCCGGCCGCCCCGAAAGGCACTCGGAGCCGGCCCGGCCGCCCCGAAAGGCACTCGGAGCCGGCCCGGCCGCCCCGAAAGGCACTCGGAGCCTCCCCGGCCGCCCGCAAAGGCACTCGGAGCCGGCCCGGCCGCCCGCAAAGGCACTCGGAGCCGGCCCGGCCGCCCGCAAAGGCACGCGGAGCGTCCCCGGCCGCCCGCAAAGGCACGCGGAGCGTCCCCGGCCGCCCGCAAAGGCACGCGGAGCGTCCCCGGCCGCCCGCAAAGGCACTCGGAGCCGGCCCGGCCGCCCGCAAAGGCACTCGGAGCCGGCCCGGCCGCCCGCAAAGGCACTCGGAGCCTCCCCGGCCGCCCGCAAAGGCACTCGGAGCCTCCCCCGGCCGCCCGCAAAGGCACTCGGAGCCTCCCCGGACGCCCCGAAAGGCACGCGGAGCCGGCCCGGCCGCCCGCAAAGGCACGCGGAGCCGGCCCGGCCGCCCGCAAAGGCACGCGGAGCCTCTCCCCGGCCGCCCGCAAAGGCACGCGGAGCCTCCCCGGCCGCCCGCAAAGGCACTCGGAGCCGGCCCGGCCGCCCGCAAAGGCACTCGGAGCCGGCCCGGCCGCCCGCAAAGGCACTCGGAGCCGGCCCGGCCGCCCGCAAAGGCACTCGGAGCCGGCCCGGCCGCCCGCAAAGGCACTCGGAGCCTCCCCGGCCGCCCCGACGGGCACTCGGAGCCTCGCCGGCCGCCCCGACGCGCACTCGGAGCCTCGCCGGCCGCCCCGACGCGCACTCGGAGCCTCGCCGGCCGCCCGGACGCGCACTCGGAGCCTCGCCGGCCGCCCGCAAAGGCACTCGGAGCCTCGCCGGCCGCCCGCAAAGGCACTCGGAGCCTCGCCGGCCGCCGCAAAGGCACTCGGAGCCTCGCCGGCCGCCCCGACGCGCACTCGGAGCCTCGCCGGCCGCCCCGACGGGCACTCGGAGCCTCGCCGGCCGCCCCGACGGGCACTCGGAGCCTCGCCGGCCGCCCCGACGGGCACTCGGTGCCTCGCTGGCCGCCCCGACGCGCACTCGGAGCCTCCCCGGCCGCCCGCAAAGGCACTCGGAGCCTCGCCGGCCGCCCCCAAAGGCACTCGGAGCCTCGCCGGCCGCCCCCAAAGGCACTCGGAGCCTCGCCGGCCGCCCCGAAAGGCACTCGGAGCCGGCCCGGCCGCCCCGAAAGGCACGCGGAGCCTCCCCGGCCGCCCGCAAAGGCACGCGGAGCCGGCCCGGCCGCCCGCAAAGGCACGCGGAGCCTCCCCGGCCGCCCGCAAAGGCACGCGGAGCCGGCCCGGCCGCCCGCAAAGGCACTCGGAGCCTCCCCGGCCGCCCGCAAAGGCACTCGGAGCCTCCCCGGCCGTCCTCAAAGGCACTCGGAGCCTCCCCGGCCGCCCCGAAAGGCACTCGGAGCCTCCCCGGCCGCCCGCAAAGGCACTCGGAGCGGGCCCGGCCGCCCGCAAAGGCACTCGGAGCCGGCCCGGCCACCCCCAAAGGCACTCGGAGCCGGCCCGGCCGCCCGCAAAGGCACTCGGAGCCTCCCCGGCCGCCCCGAAAGGCACTCAGAGCCGGCCCGGCTGCCCGCAAAGGCACTCAGAGCCGGCCCGGCCGCCCGCAAAGGCACTCGGAGCCTCCCCAGCCTCCCCGAAAGGCACTCGGAGCCTCCCCGGCCGCCCGCAAAGGCACTCGGAGCCGGCCCGGCCGCCCGCAAAGGCACTCGGAGCCCGGCCCGGCCGCCCGCAAAGGCACTCGGAGCCGGCCCGGCCGCCCGCAAAGGCACTCGGAGCCGGCCCGGCCGCCCGCAAAGGCACTCGGAGCCGGCCCGGCCGCCCGCAAAGGCACGCGGAGCCTCCCCGGCCGCCCGCAAAGGCACGCGGAGCCGGCCCGGCCGCCCGCAAAGGCACTCGGAGCCTCCCCGGCCGCCCGCAAAGGCACTCGGAGCCTCCCCGGCCGCCCGCAAAGGCACTTGGAGCCTCCCCGGCCGCCCGCAAAGGCACTCGGAGCCTCCCCGGCCGCCCGCAAAGGCACTCGGAGCCGGCCCGGCCGCCCGCAAAGGCACTCGGAGCCGGCCCGGCCGCCCGCAAAGGCACTCGGAGCCGGCCCGGCCGCCCGCAAAGGCACGCGGAGCCGGCCCGGCCGCCCGCAAAGGCACTCGGAGCCGGCCCGGCCGCCCGCAAAGGCACTCGGAGCCTCCCCGGCCGCCCGCAAAGGCACTCGGAGCCTCCCCGGCCGCCCGCAACGGCACTCGGAGCCGGCCGGCCGCCCGCAAAGGCACTCGGAGCCGGCCCGGCCGCCCGCAAAGGCACTCGGAGCCGGCCCGGCCGCCCGCAAAGGCACGCGGAGCCTCCCCGGCCGCCCCCAAAGGCACGCGGAGCCTCCCCGGCCGCCCCGAAAGGCACTCGGAGCCTCCCCGGCCGCCCGCAAAGGCACTCGGAGCCGGCCCGGCCGACCCGAAAGGCACTCGAAGCCGGCCCGGCCGCCCCCAAAGGCACGCGGAGCCTCCCCGGCCGCCCCGAAAGGCACGCGGAGCCTCCCCGGCCGCCCGCAAAGGCACTCGGAGCCGGCCCGGCCACCCGCAAAGGCACTCGGAGCCGGCCCGGCCGCCCGCAAAGGCACGCGGAGCCTCCCCGGCCGCCCCGAAAGGCACTCGGAGCCGGCCCGGCCGCCCCCAAAGGCACTCGGAGCCGGCCCGGCCGCCCGCAAAGGCACTCGGAGCCGGCCCGGCCGCCCGCAAAGGCACGCGGAGCCGGCCCGGCCGCCCGCAAAGGCACGCGGAGCCGGCCCGGCCGCCCGCAAAGGCACTCGGAGCCGGCCCGGCCGCCCGCAAAGGCACTCGGAGCCGGCCCGGCCGCCCGCAAAGGCACGCGGAGCCGGCCCGGCCGCCCGCAAAGGCACTCGGAGCCGGCCCGGCCGCCCGCAAAGGCACTCGGAGCCTCCCCGGCCGCCCGCAAAGGCACGCGGAGCCTCCCCGGCCGCCCGCAAAGGCACGCGGAGCCTCCCCGGCCGCCCGCAAAGGCACGCGGAGCCGGCCCGGCCGCCCGCAAAGGCACTCGGAGCCGGCCCGGCCGCCCGCAAAGGCACGCAGAGCTGGCCCGGCCGCCCGCAAAGGCACGCGGAGCCGGCCCGGCCGCCCGCAAAGGCACTCGGAGCCGGCCCGGCCGCCCGCAAAAGGCACTCGGAGCCGGCCCGGCCCGCAAAGGCACTCGGAGCCCGGGCCCGGCGGCCCGCCCGCAAAGGCACTCGGAGCCGGCCCGGCCGCCCGCAAAGGCACTCGGAGCCGGCCGGCCCGCCCGCAAAGGCACTCGGAGCCGGGCCGCCCGCAAAGGCACTCGGAGCCTCCCCGGCTGCCCCGCAAAGGCACTCGGAGCCGGCCCGGCCGCCCGCAAAGGCACTCGGAGCCTCCCCGGCTGCCCCGCAAAGGCACGCGGAGCCGGCCCGGCCGCCCCGAAAGGCACTCGGAGCCTCCCCGGCCGCCCGCAAAGGCACTCGGAGCCGGCCCGGCCGCCCGCAAAGGCACGCGGAGCCTCCCCGGCCGCCCGCAAAGGCACTCGGAGCCTCCCCGGCCGCCCCGAAAGGCACTCGGAGCCGGCCCGGCCGCCCCGAAAGGCACTCGGAGCCGGCCCGGCCGCCCCGAAAGGCACTCGGAGCCGCCCCGGCCGCCCGCAAAGGCACTCGGAGCCTCCCCGGCCGCCCCGAAAGGCACTCGGAGCCTCCCCGGCCGCCCGCAAAGGCACTCGGAGCCGGCCCGGCCACCCGCAAAGGCACGCGGAGCCGGCCCGGCCGCCCGCAAAGGCACTCGGAGCCGGCCCGGCCGCCCGCAAAGGCACTCGGAGCCTCCCCGGCCGCCCCGAAAGGCACTCGGAGCCGGCCCGGCCGCCCCGAAAGGCACGCGGAGCCTCCCCGGCCGCCCGCAAAGGCACGCGGAGCCGGCCCGGCCGCCCCGAAAGGCACTCGGAGCCGCCCCGGACGCCCCGAAAGGCATTCGGAGCCGGCCCGGCTGCCCGCAAAGGCACTCGGAGCCTCCCCGGCCGCCCGCAAAGGCACTCGGAGCCTCCCCGGCCGCCCGCAAAGGCACTCGGAGCCGGCCCGGCCGCCCGCAAAGGCACGCGGAGCCGGCCCGGCCGCCCCCAAAGGCACTCGGAGCCTCCCCGGCCGCCCCGAAAGGCACTCGGAGCCGGCCCGGCCGCCCCGAAAGGCAGTCGGAGCCGGCCCGGCCGCCCCGAAAGGCACTCGGAGCCGGCCCGGCCGCCCCGAAAGGCAGTCGGAGCCGGCCCGGCCGCCCCGAATGGCAGTCGGAGCCGGCCCGGCCGCCCCGAAAGGCACTCGGAGCCGGCCCGGCCGCCCGCAAAGGCACTCGGAGCCTCCCCGGCCGCCCCGAAAGGCACTCGGAGCCGGCCCGGCCGCCCGCAAAGGCACTCGGAGCCTCCCCGGCCGCCCGCAAAGGCACGCGGAGCCTCCTCGGCCGCCCGCAAAGGCACGCGGAGCCTCCCCGGCCGCCCGCAAAGGCACTCGGAGCCTCCCCGGCCGCCCGCAAAGGCACTCGGAGCCTCCCCCGGCCGCCCGCAAAGGCACTCGGAGCCTCCCCGGCCGCCCGCAAAGGCACTCGGGAGCCTCCCCGGCCGCCCGCAAAGGCACGCGGAGCCTCCCCGGCCGCCCGCAAAGGCACGCGGAGCCTCCCCGGCCGCCCGCAAAGGCACTCGGAGCCTCCCCGGCCGCCCGCAAAGGCACTCGGAGCCTCCCCGGCCGCCCCGAAAGGCACTCGGAGCCTCCCCGGCCGCCCGCAAAGGCACTCGGAGCCGGCCCGGCCGCCCGCAAAGGCACGCGGAGCCGGCCCGGCCGCCCGCAAAGGCACTCGGAGCCTCCCCGGCCGCCCCGAAAGGCACTCGGAGACTCCCCGGCCGCCCCGAAAGGCACTCGGAGCCGGCCCGGCCGCCCTCAAAGGCACTCGGAGCCGGCCCGGCGGCCCCGAAAGGCAGTCGGAGCCGGCCCGGCCGCCCCGAAAGGCAGTCGGAGCCGGCCCGGCCGCCCGCAAAGGCACTCGGAGCCGGCCCGGCCGCCCGCAAAGGCAGTCAGAGCCGGCCCGGCCGCCCCGAAAGGCAGTCGGAGCCGGCCCGGCTGCCCGCAAAGGCACTCGGAGCCTCCCCGGCCGCCCCGAAAGGCACTCGGAGCCGGCCCGGCCGCCCGCAAAGGCACTCGGAGCCTCCCCGGCCGCCCGCAAAGGCACGCGGAGCCTCCTCGGCCGCCCGCAAAGGCACTCGGAGCCGGCCCGGCCGCCCGCAAAGGCACGCGGAGCCGGCCCGGCCGCCCGCAAAGGCACGCGGAGCCTCCCCGGCCGCCCCGAAAGGCACGCGGAGCCGGCCCGGCCGCCACCAAAGGCACTCGGAGCCGGCCCGGCCGCCCGCAAAGGCACTCGGAGCCGGCCCGGCCGCCCGCAAAGGCACTCGGAGCCTCCCCGGCCGCCCCGAAAGGCACTCGGAGCCGGCCCGGCCGCCCGCAAAGGCACGCGGAGCCTCCCCGGCCGCCCGCAAAGGCACTCGGAGCCGGCCCGGCCGCCCGCAAAGGCACTCGGAGCCGGCCCGGCCGCCCGCAAAGGCACTCGGAGCCGGCCCGGCCGCCCGCAAAGGCACTCGGAGCCGGCCCGGCCGCCCGCAAAGGCACTCGGAGCCGGCCCGGCCGCCCGCAAAGGCACTCGGAGCCGGCCCGGCCGCCCGCAAAGGCACTCGGAGCCGGCCCGGCCGCCCGCAAAGGCACTCGGAGCCGGCCCGGCCGCCCGCAAAGGCACTCGGAGCCGGCCCGGCCGCCCGCAAAGGCACGCGGAGCCTCCCCGGCCGCCCCCAAAGGCTCGCGGAGCAGGCCCGGCCGCCCCGAAAGGCACGCGGAGCCTCCCCGGCCGCCCCCAAAGGCACGCGGAGCCTCCCCGGCCGCCCGCAAAGGCACTCGGAGCCGGCCCGGCCGCCCGCAAAGGCACTCGGAGCCGGCCGCCGCCCGCAAAGGCACTCGGAGCCTCCCCGGCCGCCCGCAAAGGCACTCGGAGCCGGCCCGGCCGCCCGCAAAGGCACTCGGAGCCTCCCCGGCCGCCTGCAAAGGCACTCGGAGCCGGCCCGGCCGCCCCGAAAGGCACGCGGAGCCGGCCCGGCCGCCCGCAAAGGCACTCGGAGCCGGCCCGGCCGCCCGCAAAGGCACGCGGAGCCTCCCCGGCCGCCCCGAAAGGCACGCGGAGCCTCCCCGGCCGCCCCCAAAGGCACGCGGAGCCTCCCCGGCTGCTCCGAAAGGCACTCGGAGCCTCCCCGGCCGCCCGCAAAGGCACGCGGAGCCGGCCCGGCCGCCCCGAAAGGCACTCGGAGCCGGCCCGGCCGCCCGCAAAGGCACTCGGAGCCGGCCCGGCCGCCCGCAAAGGCACTCGGAGCCGGCCCGGCCGCCCGCAAAGGCACTCGGAGCCTCCCCGGCCGCCCCAAAAGGCACTCGGAGCCGGCCCGGCCGCCCGCAAAGGCACTCGGAGCCGGCCCGGCCGCCCGCAAAGGCACTCGGAGCCGGCCCGGCCGCCCGCAAAGGCACTCGGAGCCGGCCCGGCCGCCCGCAAAGGCACTCGGAGCCGGCCCGGCCGCCCGCAAAGGCACTCGGAGCCGGCCCGGCCGCCCGCAAAGGCACTCGGAGCCGGCCCGGCCGCCCGCAAAGGCACTCGGAGCCTCCCCGGCCGCCCGCAAAGGCACTCGGAGCCGGCCCGGCCGCCCCCAAAGGCACTCGGAGCCGGCCCGGCCGCCCCCAAAGGCACTCGAAGCCGGCCCGGCCGCCCAAAAGGAACGCGGAGCCTCCCCGGCCGCCCCCAAAGGCACGCGGAGCCTCCCGGCCGCCCCGAAAGGCACGCGGAGCCTCCCCGGCCACCCCGAAAGGCACGCGGAGCCGGCCCGGCCGCCCGCAAAGGCACGCGGAGCCGGCCCGGCCGCCCGCAAAGGCACTCGGAGCCGGCCCGGCCGCCCGCAAAGGCACTCGGAGCCGGCCCGGCCGCCCGCAAAGGCACTCGGAGCCTCCCCGGCCGCCCCGAAAGGCACTCGGAGCCGGCCCGGCCGCCCGCAAAGGCACTCGGAGCCTCCCCGGCCGCCCGCAAAGGCACTCGGAGCCGGCCCGGCCGCCCGCAAAGGCACTCGGAGCCGGCCCGGCCGCCCCGAAAGGCACTCGGAGCCGGCCCGGCCGCCCGCAAAGGCACTCGGAGCCGGCCCGGCCGCCCGCAAAGGCACGCGGAGCCTCCCCGGCCGCCCGCAAAGGCACGCGGAGCCTCCCCGGCCGCCCGCAAAG
>NW_027182618.1:0-27625 GCF_040807025.1 Struthio camelus
CACAAGCGTAGCAATAGTTAACTCTTTTGCCAAGCAAAGAATATGAAAAATAATAATCAGTCAGTAGCTTTAGGCTGATTTACACTGTGTTAGAATCTGGCCAATAGCTTGCCATTTTTTTTAAAAGTATCTTAATCTGCACACGTTATATTAGTGAAGTAACATTTGCCTGAAATACAACAGGCTGTTCCAGATCTCCAGTAAACTCTTCTGTGTTTTTCTGTTTTATACATAAATATGCACATACGCACGTACACACACACGCACATACACACTCGTGTTAGAGAGCGCATACAACAGAAATTGTCACAGCTTGAAGGCAAGTCTATCAACTGTGATATCAGCTGATATGTGAATGTTGCTTTTCTTTATGAATTTGGTTTCTGGGTGTTCAGATACAGGCTGTAAAAATGTTATTCTTTCTTGAAAATATCTGTAAGCCCTTTTCCTCCAGCATAGATAACCCTTACATCAAATCAAAACTGCCAGTTTCTTGTACCTCAGCTTTACGTTTCATTTTGCAATCATCTCTATATTTATACAGCAGGGAAATAAGATAGATGTATACAAAGCTTGCCTCTTATCCCAAAGCACTAACTCTGTATCAGTGTTTATTTTTCTGTTAAAAAGCTTCCATATTCTACTATATAGACAGAATATACACCTCTACCTCAGGAATGGGGCAACTCCCAAATATCTGGAAGTTCATTTCCTTTCAAACCAGTATCTGTAAATTGTGAGATACACACACACACACACACACACACACACCACATAGATACACATTCCCTGTTCAAAATCTAGAAAGTTTAATCCTTTTTGCTGTAGTTTATGAAACATGTAAAAAAATCACCTTCCATTTTCAACAGGATTAATCATAAATATAAAAATGATTCGTTTTGCATTATAATAGAATTTTATGAGAAGCCAGGGCCATTTTCTGCAGAAACATTTCTGATTGGTTAGATATATGCAATCTCATTGTTTCTATATATTCAGGGGCAACTATCATTTTAATATATTCAATAGCAATGTGGAATGTTGACTAGGTAAAATAAAGAAAATGTTTTTCTACAAAATCAAATAACTGTTTTTGTATTACTTACATACACAGAAAAAGGGGCTGAGTGTAACACGAAAGGAGCACATTCATTTCTATATATCATGGAAAAATTGTTATGCTGCATCCTAGAGAATCATTCAGCCCTGGAGAAAGGATCCTGATACCAAGAGGAGAATTTCTACCCTGAGACTTCTTAAGATTGCAATTTGCAGTGACTGACTTTTATCAATTCCTGGTCTGGCTGCATGGAACAGGGTTTTATATGAAATGGTGTGAAAGCTGAGAAGTAGGATACTGCAAGCACAACTAATAGACATGGAGACTCTTGACTTGGGAAGGTAGCACAAAAATGGGATCCTATTTAAGAAAAGATTCTACTTTGAAGCTAGGAGTATGTACTGGATCCCACTATAGACAGGGAGACCAGATGCTGGGCAGGTCTACTGCGAAAGGAAGCACATAAAATCCTCTGACAACAAATAAGGGACTGTTATAGGAATACAGAGCTCATTTGTAGCACTTGCCATTTTATCTGGTCTCAAAAAAAATCAACCCCCCCCCCCCCAACTTCTGATTAAAAGAAAGACTTGCTTCTGTAGTGGTACGGTTTGCCAAAGCATAGAGTTTTCTGATATCATGTATAACAGGGTATGAAACTGTGTAAATCTCTCTTCCAAGTTAAGCAGTGTTAGGCATGAGTGGGAACTTGGAGTCAGTTACCTGCCATCTCACAGACTTTAAATAAAATGAGTTGGAGTTCCATCTCTGGTTCTGGGAGAAAACTGCATAGCTCAGCTTCACTCACCAAAATTCTCTTTTACTCCCCAAAAAGTTACCTCACATATATTGCCTAGAGGGAACTGTCCCTAGCCTGTTTAGGAGAGTGCCAAAAATGCTAATTAGCATGGGTCAAAACCATACCAAAATCATGCTAAATATTAAACTTAAAGGATGCCAGTGTCCTCACCCGAGTTCCCAGTCTTTACACCTATCTAGCTAACATATGTATGGTAAGCATATATGTGGCTAAAATGGATGAAGCCAGCGATGGTGAAGACAGTTAAAACTGATGTTTCCTAAAGAGCCTTTGCAAATTTTACAGTACTGCATTTAACACAGTTGCATTCCTCCAGCACATCCTCAGCCTTGTTTCTTATCCACACTGCTCCTCCCAATTATTTTAATGTGAGAATTTTTTTTTTTTTTTGCAAGTTTCCTTTGCTTCTTGCCAGCTTACTGAGAAAAATAATAGAGTTGGAGGGAAAAAAAGAAACTAGTCAGGTTAAAAGACGATGCTAGTCTGAGAGGAGCAGCTCTCTGGCTCTGCTACTTAAACCTTTCAAGATAGGTTGCAGTAATACAATCTCCTTCTCACTCTCAAGACTCTCCTTCGCTCACTCATGCCTCATTCTTTTTCTCTGTGAGGCATTTAATCTCTTACATCTTTTTCCTCATTCATGACCTGGTATCCAATTACAGTAACTATTCTTTCTTCCTCATGTCAGCTATATCTTTTCAATATTTATCATTTTCAAAGAGTATCACTTACTATAGACTTTTTTCACATTTTTTACTTTTAAAAAGCTGATTAAAATTCACAGCAGTTGATAAGCCTAACTTTTATTCACTGTTTTTAGCAATTTTCATAAGAGTCAGGTTTTATATGCAAATATAGTTTCCAGCTTGATGTTTTAGAGTTTGGCAAAAATATAGCCATTAGAAGCTTATGATTACTACTGAAATTTGCCCTAGGTAAAATATTTGTTTTACTGTAGCTGAATATCAGAACAGTTAGAATATCTACCTTAAACAGCTATTTTTAGTGCTTCGTTTATCACCTTAAAACCTGCACACATGTACATTTTTAAGAGAACTGGCAATTCTGACACAAATAACTATCACTAAACAATACTTCCTATTGCATTTTTTAAGTTGATACTAATTACCAGCTTCAAGCTAAATAATCTTGCGCAAACTTATAATATGTGTATGTGTGATAATTATTTTAAACAAATAAAATTTATGTCATTTTAAAGGTGTTCTAGGCTGTGGATATTCATGGGATAAAGAACAAAACCAGCTCAGTCTCAAGTATATCTCCCTACACTGCTGCACTTTCAAGAAATTTAGAATTCCAAAGCATGGAGAGATTGAGTTATTCTTAATGCATAGTGATGGCAGTGATGGTGATATTTTTCCAGCCACATTTCAGGAAATATGAAGTGTACTATAATATGCAGAGGGTTCTCAGCTATTTTGATTCTAAAGAGTCAGTAAAAAAGTATTTTTTGTTTTTTTAAAATAACCTGAGAAGAGAAACCACAAGCCTGGAGACTGTAACTAGGCATCTTTGATTACTGTCTCATGATTTACTTTTTTAATGCAGTACGTCAGTCTCTGACATGCCTCTTTCCCACTAAATTTAATGTTCACTAATACAATGTATTTCAATTAAAAGCACTAGGAGGGAAATAGCTAAAAAAGGCTATTTGAAACAGTAAGATTATGATCTCATTTATCTTCCAGTAAGACTATGTTTTAAAACACAATAAAAAAAAACTACTGAGAAAACAACACCATCAAAATACCCTACTAATATTATAATATACTAATATTATTAGTGTCTAGCTGCAGATTGCGTTGAGGCAGACAAAGAGAGACAGTATCAACATCAAAAGTGCAAAACAGATTTTTCATACAACTAAATTGTAAAATAATAATGTTTTGTAGACTTTGATATTGGCAGCAAACTATTGGAAGGTAATACACACACAAAAAGGAAAATGTTATTAAAAATGAGTATATATTATATATATTTCATTTGTATGTTTTTGTTTCAGAAATGGTGAGTTTACAATGCAGCATGATCATGGAGCAACACTGCTTGCAAACCCCCAAAGCATGTTTGAGTCAAAATCAAGACAATATGGACTCATATTCTATATATTCCAACATGCTAACTCAGGAAAGATAGGCAAAATATTTCCTAAATTTGCAAAGCTAATTAATTTTCCGGTGAAAAACTTGATGATAGGAACTTCAGCTGGTGATAAGGACTTCAGTCGTTCCTTCAACGAGTCATTTTCTAATGACTCTAATTCATTGGAATTAGCTCAGTTGCTGAAAAAATAAGTCTGGAAGAAAATATCTGATGCTGAACTAGAATTATTGTTATTTTTTTCTTCTGAATATGATATTAAAAATATGTCCCATTCAATTAAAAAAGGTTTTATTTGACTTAACATATTTTTGGAAACTTTTAGGGAAAACAAATTTTATTTACGGTTTGATTCAGAATATTGCAAGTGGGGAAGCTGATAATTATCTCATAACTGTTTGCTCATGGATTGATGCTCTCCATTGTGATAATGAAACTTATGTTACTATATTCAACCCTGTATCTCAAGAAAATATCTTAACCACCTATACAGTGTTTAGAGACAGAAATCTGCTTCTCAATATTTCCTGTTAATACTGTGCCAGATTTGTGTAGGATTGGCAAAGTACAGACTACAAGCAGAATGTTTTTACCCCACATTAGAAGATGAGCCACTCAGCAGGCAGGCAATTCCCATAACACATTGTGTATATCATGTGTGCAGCTATTTACACAGAAAGGAGCAGTCCTGTGTGTAAGGACTAGAGGAGGTTTTATCTCAGAGTGCTGTATATCCTAGTATACAGACTTTCAGGGAAGGGGAAGAGGCTTCATAACATTCATTCCCTGAATTGATAATAAAGATTTTAACTTAAATCTTTCCAATAACTCTTTTAACATTTCATGGAGACAGCATTCAATGAGAAATGTCTTACCTGTTGAGGAGGTTCTACTTCAAACCGTATCTGTGACAGAGAATGAAAAAGAACATACAGCCTAGTAAAGAGTGTCATCTGTGACATAAACATCTGAATTACAATTCATGTACTGAAATATTGTAATTCTAAGAGGAAATATGACCAGAGAACCCATTTCAGAACATCCCTTGGGATCTTTGTCATGCTCTCTGAACTGTCTTGACTTCTCAGTTCCAGGAATAGGGGATTGATGCATCTGATTATGTAAATAAAATAAAATAAAATAAAAATTATTTTGTATTAAACATCGTTGAAAGGTATTTGTTTAGAAACAAGTAACTAATTAATTAGCCAGTGTCTGAGTAATAGTTGAAGATGTGGATGTCTAATAGGACTTTGAATTTTGAAAAATGGTGTCTGCTACAAGCGTCCTCTAACTCTTTATAAACATTAATGAGTACCATTACGACGTAGTTAGAAGCTGTTTTTTCACTGTATTACCCCAGAAGCACACACTGCATCCGTATACAAGATAAGAGTTGTAGCAGGAGATACTGAGGGTAGGAGGAAAGATCCCCTTCCACCTCAGTAAGTTTGGTCTTGCATAACTAAACTATGTTTGCATATTTTGCAAATAAAAATTATTTTTAATGGCAGATTTTTCTGAACGTCCTTAATTAGTCATTGCAGTTTCCCAGCACGAGACATATCTAAAAGCTTTAAAAAATATTTAGTATTAAATACTATGGTCAGACACATTGTTCCTGCCTATTAAAAAGTTACTACAAAAGTTCAAATATTGATCTGAGAGTCTTTTCTAGGTCAAGGACTTTCATGCAATGGCTCAGAAGCTAGCAAAATTATTTAAATTATTGAAATGTACTTGTGTATATTTATAAGCGTAGAATCATTCAGGCTGTCAGAACCACTAGAAGTTATCATCTAGTCTGTCCCTCTGCTTAAAGCAGAGATAAGTTTGAAGTTGAAACAGGTGCAGAAAATAAACTTCTGCATTCACTGTTAGATCCCTGACTCTGGATGGTGCTCTTACTGAGAGTTCGTGACTATAGCTGAGGAGGTAAGAGTTCAGAGCCATGAGTGCTTAAAAATAGGACTTTTGAAAGAAAAGTTATATATTCATTTGACTTTTCTATTACTACTGTATTCTAAGAAAATATTTTCAAAATGCATATTCATTTTCAGCTTTGATTTCTCTTTACAATATTGCTGATGTGAAAACCGATTGCAAAAAGAACCCACTCCATCCCTTTAATACAATGTATATCCATCCATATTAACATTCTGGCTGTGTGATTCATCCCGCCATGTTGTAGGAATTGCTATGTTCTCACACTTTTCCTCCAGCATTATTAATTCAAATTCATCCTGGTTAGTACTCATGCTCTTGGACAAGAGGGAACTATAGGCAA
This sequence comes from Struthio camelus, assembly GCF_040807025.1. Taxonomy (NCBI): domain Eukaryota; kingdom Metazoa; phylum Chordata; class Aves; order Struthioniformes; family Struthionidae; genus Struthio; species Struthio camelus. The sequence goes on from NW_027182618.1 coordinate 6,289, forward strand.
AGTCTGCTAACTCAAAAGAATTTAGAGCCTAGCAATGGACTTCCTGCTGCTTTTGCTTTATCTTCCAGAATCTAAGTTTTCTTTTGAAAAAATGAAAGTTCCCGGAATATCATATTTCAGGAAAGGCCTTCACAGTGTAAACTAATGTACTATCTTCCCTACAAGCATTTAGATGAAAGCTATAGCTCTAAAAGAAGAGTAAACTTCTCACATTCATCTTCCTGCATTGTTAAATCTAACAATGTAATTACCTACATTGTTAACCAAAGAACTGCTGATTGTGATAGCAGAACCAATAGGCTATGGCACTTATCCACTGTGACTAACTGTATTTGCCACCTCCAGGACCCCATTCATTTGAAAATGTTTTTCTTTTTAAACATAATAGAAGCTTTGACTGCACAGTGATTCAACGTTTTTTAAAGGTTTATTTTTCTTAAATAAAAAACAAGAGAAGACTTTCAAGTTTAATCAGCTGAAAACTGCTGGAAACTCCTAGAAAGCTGTCTGGCACTGAACAAAACTCTTCAGCATTTTGAATATCTAGCCTATATTTTAACACAGTTTTAGCACAGAAAAAAAGAATCAGGAAAAGTATAAATGAAATTTTCACAGAATTTCTAAAACGCTTAAGAAAAAAGTTTGTTTATTCTCCCAGAACGTGTTTATTCATCTGGCCCTTGTAAGGAACAACTAAAGCCTTCTCCATCCATCATCACATATTTTTCATTAGCATCACATGTTTTCTGGCATTTAAAACTGCTTATGCAGCCACAAATATTCTTGTGGGTCGGGAACCATGAACAGGCCCAAAGCAGAGAGCAGAAAGAAAAGGAGTTGCAGACCTTTCACACATACCTCTCACCACTTGGGTTCCTCTAACAGCTTGGATTGTAACCAGAGTTTGAAAGCTCAGTCTTAGGCAGTGACAGCCAGGAGCAAAAAGGTATAGTGAGGACAAGGAGTATCATAGGTATGCAAAGAGATCTAAGTGTTAAGTACAGGGGCACAATGCACTCTGAGATGTTGTCAGAGGTAGAAGGTAAGGTCTTTACCTGTTGATTTCCTTACTCATTTGTCGCATTCCTACTTGCCAAACAAAATGCTTACAGGGAAGCAGCCCCTTCGCTTAGGCAGTAGCAAAGCACCATCCCACCAGCTTCTTGTGAGATCTTTGCATCTCTCTCCTACTCTGCTGTGAATTTTCTTCCTGTTTTTCGTTTCTAGGCCACAATTTTATGAACTTTCACATCGGCCTCTTCTAGACAATAGCATTGTTATTAAATTGAGAGAGCTTAGTGTGAAAAAAGTATAACTTTACTGCTAATAAGGCTAAATATATGTGTTCCAACCGCCAAAGTTTGGAAATCAGGGGTGTTTACAAGTGGGAATAAAAATAATGACTGTTTTTTTTTTCTTAATCCCTCTGAGTCATGTTGTCAGAAAATTCCAAGTGATATATTTACAGTTATTTCTTTAATAACGAGGAGATCAAAACTATAGCTAAAGCCAGTTGAAGCAGTGCACCACAACAAAAGAGTTGCAAAGCAAATGATAAAGTTATGTGGAGTTAATAAAGATACATTTTGTAAGTGATGGCTTAAAGTGACATATTCTCTCTGGCCATAAGTTCTGGAGTTAAGTCTTAGAAGAAAATATAGACAAAAGAAAGTGTTGGCGCAGTGGGGCACCAAGACCCATGCCCAAGGCTCTACAGGAGTAGAGATGAATAAAAATGATGTTATTAATGTAGCAAGACATATAAATTATTCTTAAAGAGCCATAGTTCCAGCTTGAAACTCCTGGAGAGGAGACATAAGCATGAGGATGTTTAGTTCTGCCATTCAGAACAGGTCTTGTCTCTCCAGCACAATCATAGTATTTAGAAAACAGCAGATATACATGAAAAAATAAAAATAAAATAAAATTAAAATAAAATAAAATAAAATAAAATAAAATAAAATAAAGAAAAGTATTTCTTCCTTTCAGATAATAAAAATGCCTTAGCAGGAAAAATGAGGCAGTTTCTTGTTCTTCAAAGTCACACGTTAAACAATGAATCAATCTCTCTGTTAAAGAACACTGTCAGTCCCCATCTGTACCCAGGAATTGTTTTTATAATACTGCTTGGCATAAATCAAAACCATGTCAGCGACTATGTTAGCAATTTAACAGCCTGACTGGTTAAGTAGCACTGCATGGAAATCTTGCCTGGCACTGCCTAATATGCCAGCGCACATGTAGTCTACATGTCTATTTTTATAATCTGTTTAAGCCGCTTTAAAATCTTGGGATTTTTAATGGATGGACATAGCACTTCAAGTTTTTACCTACAAGCTATCCATCCATCACTTACATATTAATTGCCGCTAGGCAGTGTAACACTGTGTATAGCTAAGTGGTGAAATGCAGACCTCCCACTGAAACATTCAAATCGTCTGAGTCTACTTTTAGCTAGTTAAATATCTAGCAGTTCACAAAGTACTTCATCTAGCTAAACTAATGCAGCAAAGCAGTAGGTGGTAAATGGTAAAGTTTTAGATTCAGCTCACTAGTATAAAATTGTTTCTACAGCCTTTATATCTTCTGGTTACAAATTAATAAAAGGAGAATCTAAATAGACATTATTTCAATGTAAAAGTATATAGCGTTAGAATTCCACCTGTCTGATGTTCATCATTTCAGTTTTGGATGTACATAAATTTTATTTTAAACTACATTGGAATAAGCAGTGTTGGAAAAATCTAGCTAATGAGGAAGTACTGTCAACCTCTTTAAAATGGCCCCATTGCTAAATCTCCCACTACATTTTTAGTTTACATGTTTATGGAGAGACAACAAGCACAAATCCCAGCATTTTACCTTGAATTTTATGCCAAATAGAAGAAAGTATTTCACAGAATCATATTCATGTATGCTATATCATAATAACAACAACATGCGTTCAATCTTGTTTGAGTTTTCTTCTGAGAAGCCAAATATTTATATCAACTTCCAGTAAAAATCAAAGGAGAAGTGTTTAAATGGTGTTTGTAACTAACAGTAAACAAAAGAGTAGTAAGTATGATTAGCCAGGAAGACTGGGAATTATTTTTTTCTGTTTCTGTATTTTTCTTGCAAAACTGCAGGTTTGTATTATACTAGAAATTAAGCAGCTTTACACCTCCTGATGCTTTCATGGACCTGCTATCATTGGCATAACTATCACATGTTTAGCTCATATAGGCAAATGCCGAGACCGGGCACAGGCTGTGCAGATGGCACCAGTACTTTTCTGTGCCTATGGCTTTCTGCTATACACCCTGAGCTACGTATTCAAATATGTTGCTTCCTCTTTCCTTGCCTGCTTTACCTTCCAGTTTTGTTTATCTTTTTCATATAAAAGTAAAATTGTGCAAGAAGAGTCTCCCCGGTCATAAAATTATTTTTCATTTTTCTTACAATATGGTGCAATGTGATTTGCTCCTGAGCCACAAAATGCCTTCGTATACATAACTATATGCAAAGACTGTTTATATATAAAATATAAATCATCAGGTGCCCACACAGAGAAATAGATATTTATGCAGAAGTATTAATCAATGTATATACTTGCTATTCAAATAGAACCTAAAAATAGCAAATATAGATCATGTATAGTGGGCAAGCAAGTACATTTCGTTTGTTTTTGGTAGGTTTAATTTGACCTGGTAAAAATATATTTATTTTTATTATTTTACTTTGCTTTGAGATGCTAGAAAGTTTAATTATATTTACAAGTATTCCTCCTCTGTACCCTGTGTTGCATTCTTCATTGTATATATTATTTTAATATACCTTTATTTCTTTAAAAAATCCAAAAGTCATTTGAATAATTTTCAAATGACTCAGTATAGTTTTAGTTTGTTCATTGTCACCTAGTTCAGGGAATTAAAAAAGAATCAAAATTAATTGCCCGAGGCAACCTAAGTATACATGCTGTGCTATCACTTGTAAGGACAATGGCATAGCAAAATCAATAAATCATGTTCTCACGGTACTATTTTACGTTGGTGCATAGTTTTTTTGTATTATTTAATTATCTTCAAAGAACCTTTCCATGTTAGGAAGAAATATATTAAACTATTTGATCAATAATATATTTCCCTTTGATGTTATCATAACTCCTTTGCTTTTATCAGGCTATGAAATGTTTATGGTCAGACAAAGCTTGCTGAATGCTTATTTGATTTATCAGCTTTATGCAGGTGGCTTCAGAAAGTAAACTGAAGACTTTGGCTCTGATCTAGGCCAGCCCTTAAGCACATGCTTAATTTTAGGCACAGAAGCAATGTCCTTAAAGTCACGTGCATGAAATTAAACACATTCTTTTCTCTTGTTTGGATCAAATCTTACATTTGTGAAAGTGAGATCACAGTCCTGTCCTGCCTCTTTTGTCTTTTCCTTTCCTTTTTCTCTCTCATTACTAAGGAAATCAAAATACTCTTAATTATGTTACCTTATTAAATTCTATGGAGGGATGTAAAAGTTTTACTAGTTCACGTTGAGAACGAGGTAGACACCTGGAAACTTTATCTTTAGTTCTCTACACATCAGCTTGTCACCATTTTTCAACAGCTAGTTTACACTGTAATGACACTGTAAGTGGGAGCCTAAGTCGCTGTCTCCCTGCTGACGAAGCAATCAACACGCACCTGGTTTCTTCTGGGAAAACTGCAGCAGTGGATGTGGTGGCTTTTTAACCTGAAAGACAGTGATAAACTAGCATGCTGTAAAGATCTGAAATTGCCAAACTTTCTCTTATTGTTTGCAAATTGAACATGAAGAGCAGGACACACGTATCTCTTTCTGTGATGACAAACAACAATGTCGCTGAGAAAGAATTATAAACATGGCTGGTAAAGACAGAGAAATCTCGCTGTTTCTTTCAGCCAGATAACTGTAAATTTTATTACAAATTTTAAACTAAATTTTCATATACTTCCACAGCATAAGAACACTGGAGGTCGTACTAAACCTAGGTTAACAAGTCCAGGCAACGACTATGGAGTTAAAGAGTAACATAAATCATAGCTCATCATACAGACTGTGGTCTTTAGCTGAAAAAAAAGAAAAAAAGAAAAAAGGAAAAAAAGAGAGAAAGAGAGAGAGAAGCTTCAAAAGCAGCCATGCCCAGAAAAAGAGAGAGCTGTTGCAGATGCTTAGACGCATGCAAAATCAGATGATCTGTTATTTTAGATATTTTAGATATTCCCAGATAATTTTAGGAATTAGATTACATTACATTACATTTTCCCAATAAGGGAGATAAAATATATTCAAAGATCTAAGCTACTACTAATTCCAACTTGATAACAACTTCAGCATTGATCATATAGGGATTATACCCCAACTTAAAAAAGATTTTTATTACCTATAGGAACAGCCTAGTTCCTAGGTAACTAGGAACAACTAGACAACTATTTCTAGTTGTGTCCACACTCTGATCCTTTACGTCATCCTATTATTCTATGCCACAAAGTCAAGATATCTACCAGAAGGAGAAAAAAATATACATGGACTGTCTATGCAGAGCCTTAAAGCTCAAGATTAATACATTATCAGACATGCTGCATCTGACAAAATTAGCAGACAGAGATGGCTCCTTTAACCTCTCTTGGGTAACGGACACCCACAGACTCGAAAGCTTTAGTCACTAACACATTATGTAGTTATTTGTACAAGCTTATCGTTTCCATCAAAAAGTAGCTTAGATCCTTTTCCATTGCCACCCTGTGGACTGAACATTAAACATTTTTTTGTTCTTGTTTTTTCCATATATTTGCTAGCTCCCTAAAGCTAGAGTATCTGAAATCATAAGTGAATAGTTAGTCTTTGAGATCTTAGCAGGCTGTTTTCTGAGGGGAAAATGTCCTACAAACTATTGCCAATTTTCAGATATTTTGTTTTATTTTTATTTTCGTTCATTTTTTTAAGAATTGAAGAAAAAATCCCTTAACATCAATAAAGAAGAAAGAATATACAGCTCTGACTTCTTGTCAGTCTCTGACTTTTTTTTGTTTCGTTAGGAGACATGCTCATGACACCATTTCTGCCTTTCTTTTTTTTTCTTTCTCTGAGTTTGCTATTATTTTCCCTCTGACATTGAGGCAGTCAAATACGATACAAATCTTTATTGCTCCAAACATTTTGTTCCAGACACTCCCCTAGAAAGTCAGCTACTGAGGCCAGGCCAGTGTGATCAGGGCTCTGGACATGCTCTTGTGCTGTTCCTATTGCACTAAACAAGCTGGCCTATAAATGTTCCCTTCTTAGCCTTAGTAAAGAATATGCCCAGTCACGCTCAATAGCAATAGCAATAGTATTACACCCCAAAGGATCCAGAAGATATCTTTAAAGCTATAAGGTCAAACACTTAAAAAGTAGGAAATATCAGCTGTAAGTTTGCTAGTACTTTCCTTTGTCATACGTTTCTGATATCATTTTCCCCTGGTCCACTGAGAAGTTCAGTGTACAGTTAAATGAACTAACCCAAGTTTTATTTCACTCGTCTTGGTCACTGTGTAGTCCTCTGGCTAATATGCCTCAAATCGTTCAAAAACAGAGCTATCTAATGCTACTTGAGCTTTTCTATGGCAGTTATCAGTACAGGATCTGAATGTTTCATAAATAGCAATAGGAAACTTCGTAGCATCTTAGCAAGAAGCAGGGATGGCAATCTTCTTAAGTAGAACGGAGAAGGGTATTACAGAAAAGCCCAATTTGAAGCAAGATTTATTAACACAGTAAGCATTAATGGTTTTTCTATTTTCAGAGCACAGTTCCCATAGACAACAACTACAGCTATGAGCACTCAGCAGTTCTGGAGATTACCTTCCCCAAGTTAAGCGCACAGAAGGTAAGGAAGACATCATTAATGATCAGTCTTTTAAAAAGTTAGCTTTCAGTCTCTTTAACACTGCCAAAGATGCTTTGTGGTAGAGGTAGGAACATATTTTATTCAACAGGACAGCATGTATTCGTCTTGACTATCAGATATTCCTCTGCCTACTTATTCACTTTACAGTTTTGCAGGAAAGGAAGACTGGGTTCATCCCCTGGTATTGATTTACCCTGAGAGCTTGCTCATCTGCTCACTGCAGGGAGTGTAATATAGTTATCATACTGTATATATTTCAGTCAAAGCTCTCTTCTGCCTTATTTCTTTCACTCTAATCTGAACTCCTAATCTGAGCTAAGCCTCTGGCAACTCATCTCAGTCCTATTTTCCTCACCTAAGGCTTGGTCTTGTTCTTCTCCTCAAAGTCATCATTTCAGTCTAATGCTCCCTACTCAGTCCCTGCTGGCTTCATTGAGTAGCAATTTGATACCCCTTGCCTTTTCTCTAAGCATCTTCCTTTCAGATTTCTGCTTTCTGCTAAAGCAACTTCCTCTTCCTCACTGTGAGGCTGGGATCAGAGCAGAGGGGGAAACAGGTCTGCATCCCCAATTATCGAATGGCGTAGGAAAGCCTTGGCCTCCGGTTGGCGTATGTGTAGCACAGACTATTCTGGAAGTTTAGTTGTTGAAATCTAAGAAGTCCTGCCTGTCACGTGCAACCTATATTTTTTTCGAAAGCTTTTCATATTGCAGAATGCAGATGACTTTTTCAGAGGCAGAAAGAAGTGTAGATCTGATACAAATTCTACCTTCCTTCTTGAAGGATTGAAAGGTTTTGTGAATTTGTGTTATGAAAGTCATGGAAAGTATTTTCCACGTTTACAGAGGAACATTTTATCTGATCTTTTTTTAAGAATAAAAAATGAAAAATTCATCTGAGTTGCAGCAGATAGCTGTTATGAAAAAAATCTGTCCTGTAGCGCTTAGATAAAAACAAGCCAAAAAATGACTGAAAACAAGATCTAATACCTTTATTAGGAGCATCCCTATTGGCTTCAACAATAATACTTCCAATGAGATTCATTCTGATTCTTCTTTTTCCTCCATTACAGATGCTGTTAGCACTATGTTAAAGATTCGTGAGATAGAAGAAAGGGCAGAGCTTCTGTGAAGAAAAGAGCTTCTGTGAAGCTTCCTGGGAACAGATCACAACTAGTGTGAGGTACCTGACTGCCAATTCAGAAACGTACGTCCAACATTTAAGTGACTCTGAGGTGTCACATACACTTGTTACCTAACTTTGCTTATACCAACATGCCCGTTACCATCCATGCTCCTAACCTGGTCAAGCTGCTTAAAGCTCAGCCTCACGTATAAAAAGTGTTAGGATTCATTAGACCTTTTCTGAGTGTCTCTAAGAGGCAAGGCTTGCACAATTTCTTCCAAGACTGTAATTTGAATGACAAGCATTACTCTTCATTTATTTTTCAGTGAGGCTTGGGAAATAGATCTGCATCTGCAGTGGAATCAGAGATCACCTATAGACGTAAGAAAGAAGATTTCACAAGGAATAATGTAACAGACAGTATTTCAGATGTGGGTCATGTGGGTTCATGAACAGTGTTCTGGATTTTGCTATCTTACAGAAGGCCTGATTCTTCCTGTACTTTATAAGAGCCTGGCCTATGCTACCTTCAGCCTTTATTTATGCCCCCTCGTCAATCTAGTTTTTATTCCTTACTGCCTGCATTATATTATAACTTTTTTCTTCTTTCTTGCCCTACACAGTCTTAACTTGATTTTTTAAACCATATATTAGCAGATATCAAGTCAACAAACACATTTTAAAAAATGTTCATAAAAATATATGACATATCAAATTTAATGCATGAAATCATTTCTATTTTTCTGAAAACTTCCTAAAACTAATATAATAATGTCGTCTTAATATTTCAACTTTTCTGAAAATAAATAACTAATCTGCTAGTTTAAAATGTACCATCTTAATACTCAGTAACTGAGGCCAATAGACCTTAAAATATTCCTGATTAAGCATCCAAAAAAAATTATATGGGGTATTTTCATTGTTACTAAATTACATTAGCTCTGCTTTTTGGCTTCTGAAATTAGTGGAACAGCAGGATTTAATAAAGGACCTATATTCAGAGTGGGAGAATAGAATGGATTAATCAAAGACATAAGATATCGTATATTTATCTAGTATTTTCCTAAATTTAATAAATAATTAGCATTCCTATTAATTATTTACTACATATACTACTTGTTCTAAGGATAATTTTCCAAAGTCTGTATTTATAGGAAACTGGCAATTCATGCTGTAGCTCACAAATGGTGCCATATGTGCTGCCTTTTGTAAGAGAAATAATCAGCTATCTTTGGAAACATTTGTTAAAATGTAAGACAAATACAATTTAATAAAGAGTTCTGCTAAAACTGAATTTAATATTCTCTTTTAATTTTACTCCATTCAAGGTTTTATGCAAGCTTCACTGTGTTATTAGACTATCTGAATGCTTGCCAGTTTTTCATTACTCAGCTGCATTTTACAGTGTACAGGGTTCATCCCAACTGCCTTTAACCATGTAAAATTTAAGCAACTAGTCTAAGGTAGTCATCTAGCCATGTAGTCATACCTAGTCATGTAGTCATTAAACACATAAGTGCCTCTAGAGGCTGATTCAAGCCCCTCTCAATTTCTAAAATAGAAAGGACGAATTGCTCTATGGATGTTCCTATTGGTATTGAGTTAAAATATTTGCAAATAGTATTTTATTTTTCTTTCCTCTCCTTAGTATTTTTTTCTTTCCTCTCCTTCTCCCTCCACCATGCCCTGGCACTGTGTTGCCATCGATGGTCAAGCAAAGGACTTGCAAAGAGTATTCTCCCCTCCTTCCCACTGAAACGAAGACTATGCAGGTCTGATTCTCTGTGATGATCAGTGAAAGGTTATGAAAGCCACATAGACTAGAGCAATATTCTGTTACAGTGTTGTAGACTATTATTTTTTCCTAAGATTTTGTTATTTTAAAACATATCATATCTATTCAACCTCCTCTACATTTAAAAGACAATCAGGAGGAAATGTCAGTAATTTTTAATTCAGACTTAGACGGGGGATGGAGGTGAATTGCTGATAATAAAATATTACGAGCCATTTCAGAAGCCTTAATATGTGATAAGATATCAAGGTAGAGGGCAGATTTATGGTATTTGATTCCAAAAGAGATTAGAATTCAAGCTCAGATGTGTAAAAGCATGGCCATACAGACATAGCGTAGAGTAGAGTAATGTTTTGGATACTCACATTCCTATGACTATTTGTGAGTTTCTGATTTGGAATTTAAATATAATGGAACATGGGATTATATCTAATTTTGACCTTCTTACAATGGAGGTATGCCTGAGGTTGCAGGGGTCCACAGTAAGACAAATGTGTTAAAAGGCATAGAAAGATTTAGATAGAGCAAAAAATCATAATCCCTCAACACACTGAGTTCACAAGGCTTGGAGAACCACAATAAATTATTTTTATGAGTTGCTCAGGAGGATTGATCAGTCTCTGTCATTTTTTTTTATAATACCAGCAAAGAAACAGTCAATTTAATTAATTGAAGGTGATATTATAAATATAAACAAAATACTTACCACTTTACATTAGTATTAATATACCCCGCCAAAACTTTGCATTAGTAATACATATCAATACAAAGTCAGTAATATTACAGCATGAAATTTTTAAAGACCTGAATGCTTTATGATTTAAAAGCTTGGCATGATTCTTTTAGCTTTTAAATTTGTAGATGCCTCTATTAAAGTTAATATGAATAGAAGCTCAAAATTTGAAGTTAAAATTTTACATGGTACTGTCTCTGCACAGTTAATTTCACAGCTGTAGACTTTGACCCCGTACACTCACTCTTTGCCATTCTAGATCAAACCTACAGTTATCCACTGCCCAGACAGTGGCTAGCACCAGGTGCATCAGAGGGTGGTGTGAGAACCCCATGGCAAGAGTCCGTCTGTGTCAATAACCTTATGGAATCAGGATTAATTTAGATATGACATTGTGGGATATAATAGATAGCGGGAAGGCTGGAAAAAAAGGATGAGGCTTAAGCTGAGATGCATTCATCTTGACAAAAACAAGCTGAAAATAAAAAGAAAAAAATGTGGACAACTTTGGAATTATTTCTGTTTTGCACAGTCTGAAATAGATGCTATTTTTAATATACTTATAAAAAGAAATGTTATATGAATATTTTAGCTGATTGATGAAAGCCTGATTATCTGCAAGAACCTAGCTGGAACTCCTGGAAGAATAATGGTGCCGATACTGCTATGTTTCAGTGGCAGAAAATTTTCATTATGTACAGCTGGTACTGCAAGAGCAAGAAGCTGCAAGTTGGATAGACATAGCAATTAAATGAATGGAACTCATAAATTTTTCAATATATATTAAAGATATCTGATGATCACTTAAAGTACTAGTGAAGATCAGTTAGTTGTGATATTCACCTAACCAAGACTGGGCAGTTTCTGGCCACTCTGCACAGAAGATATCTTCTGATGCCTTTAATGGTTCAAAGTGTTCACATTTCAAAGTGCTCAGAAGCTTTGGTAAGTTCTTTCTTTCACTTAGACTTTCCAATAGCTTTCTATTTTCACCTTCTTCCTTGAGATCATTTAAACTTTTTACTGTATATTCGGAACTTGAAATATCTCCAGTTTCTTCGTGGTCCTCCCCCTCTCCTTTTCTACCTCTTTGCCAAACTTTTTATTAGTCCTCAGGTTTCTCCTTTAAACAAGCAACTATCTAATCATCCCTGAACTGAGTTTTGACGACTTTCAAAGCTTCTTTGCCTTTACTGTCTTTTTGTAGCAGCTACTGTGTTGAAATTTTTATTCTCTGGATCTCTCATTTTTCTCATTTTTCTTTGATTGCATTGAGAGGAAAATCTGAATTGAGGAACAGATGAGGCTCATCATAAAATGTTAGAGCTACTGTTCTTAGCTGAAAAGGAAAAAGATGACAACTTGAAAGAAAACAAGACACAAAAGCTGCTGGAAGGAAGGAGATTGGGGACTAAGTAAAAGCTTACACAGAAGGATTCTCTGCAGGATTTGTATCCAGCACATGAAAATTGACTATGATAGTTTTGAACTTGAAAAAGTAAATGGAACGCCAAAGAAGATATCAAAGGAATCGAGTAGATTTGTTTTTCTATCTCGAAAGCTTTGTCTTGGCTAGGCAGGAACATGAGTAGATGCTGATGTGCCTCACCTTAGGTGCTGGAGTAATATCACCAGACTTCTACTATACCCTTAAAAATCTAGTTTATTTCAACAGTAATGCAAGCACAGAGGCCATAATCCTAAAAGAAGGAATAAGAAAAATATTTATATTACGCTTCTGGAATGGTGTGGGTGTGCTTCTTTCAGTAAGCTAAGAAGCTTTCTCATACTCTCTCTACTTTCTCTTGAAGTAGATATAATTATAAATCTCTCCTTCTTCTCTCTAGTTCCGTTAGGAACATTTTCTGAATTTAGACACAAACAACATTATTGTTGTCTGTTGCAGTTAATGTTATAGTCTATGCATTTACTCACTTATGTATTGGACTCAGAGGCATCCAGGGACTTGTACAAAAGCTCTGTTCTTGCTTTAGCCAAAAAATTTGTCAAAAAGATCATTGCTAAAATGATCCAGTGATTCAATGTTCAAAGTTAACTTTACCTTTATCTAAAGTAAAAGGGTTGGAAAGCTGCTACAAAGCGATCCCCAAAATTCCTGTCTAAGCATTTGATGTCTGAGAGTCCATAAGCTACTATGTTTTTACCAGTAGAAGCATGCGATCATCTAAACGTAGCCACTTAATGAGGCCTTTCATCTTCTTTGTAGAGATCAGTTCAGCTCATCACTAGCCTTATATCCAAGCCCATTTGTTAATAGTCCTCTGAGGAGTATTATTATTGCTTTTATTTAAAAGACAAGATAGTTCTCCTTGTCTGAGAGGAAAAAAGTATCTAGGTCCAGGAAATGATACTGGTTTCTGAATCACTCTCTTTCATTATCACCTATCTCAGGGATATCGGTAAGGGTTGAAGTCAACTCTGGAAATACTTTTCTCTTCAGCTTTTCCCAACTTGTGATATAAGTTTCTTAAAAATTAAACTTGATAAAATTGATTACAAATTTCTTCATAGAATTGGATTCATTTGCAGAATGAAATCCATAAGCCTGATTGAGGCACTATTCCAGTTTATGGAAAAAGTTAAAAGTTAATCTTGTCAGAATACGATCAAGAAAAAGAAGAGCCAAAGCAGAGATCCATCTAAAATGGATCCTTTGAGAAAGTAAAGGACGACTTCATAGTTTAGCAGCTAAAGCTAATTTATGGAAGTAGGAAGAGAGACTTTAGACTCTGTTTCCAGGACTATTCAAATATTTTAGATAATTATTGTGTAATGTCAGTAGAGGAGGAAATTAAGTGAGTCCTTTCTCTACTTGGCTGCTGCGGAAAAGGTGAAGAGGGCAGAAACTTGAAATGGCTTTTTAAATGAAAATAGATTCCAAGGCTGTATTTCGTGAAGAGCTCAATTCTGACAACGCACGCTATGTTGTTCTAGGAGCGACTGCCAGATCAAGTCCCTCAGGAGACATTTCCAAGTTACTTACTCAGAGTCCTGCTCGGAATTCTGAAGGCTGAAGTATATTTGGTCAGGAATGAAAACTGGCCATTTGTGCCTTGGGACTTTGGGATTAAAAAGTCCAGTGCCTGGAGAATTTAGGCTCTGAGTAACAGAGTAACAGCATCACAGGTCTTGGAGACTTCAGTTTCAGACTGACGCACTTAAATCTCCCCAAATTTTTTCAGTAGATGTTGCTCAGACTCCCAGTAATCTCTTCCTCAGAGTCTCATGTTATATCAGCCTGCCTGTCAAAACCCACTGAAAATACTCAGGCTATCCATAGCATCTTAACTTCACTTCCTTCTCTAACAGGGTGTTTTAACTGGTTAGTGTTCTAGTCTCACTTTAAGAGGCCATCCAAATGACTTAGGCCTAAAGCTAGCAGTGTCTCATTTTTCTGTAACTGTCCATTCTTCCGTAGTTGTCCATATGTTTTCTGCGAGCTCAAATTATTAAGGCACAGCCTAAATATTAAGGCACAGCACCTTGATAGGCTGTCTATTCAGTAATACACTAAAGTCTTAAAATCTTGGTATATATCCATCCTCCATCAGCTGTTTATTTAACAACTTATTTAACATTTATTTAAATAGCTACATACCAGTATTCATATTATTACGTTGCATCTCTGCATATGTAACAATGACAGTACTCAAGCCTGTGTTTCAGAGAGGAAAATAGAATCTGTCCGCTAACATTTAGCAAGTCTAAATAATAGATTTTTGTATTCATAATTATATCAACCTCTCTGCTTTGTTTATGCATCTGTGGTAGATCTACCAATTCAGTTCTAGTAACCCTTAAAATTGTCCTTATTTCATGTAGCAAGTAAAACCCTTGTTCTAACATAGATTAAAAAAAAATAAAGCCTAGAAACTCTCATTCAGAACTATCAAAGAAGGGTTTAGCTCTAGGGTACCTGGACAATCAATTTTTGCTTAATTAGGTTTATAATTACTAGTGACTGTCTCATTATAAAAAGCAGCTGGTATTGATGTGCCACTTGAACTTATCTCTTTAGCATGAGCATGTGGTAGTAAACATCAGCAATACAAGCTGCACATCAGTGCTAATGTTGTTTGCTTAGACCCAGAAAGAGATTTGAAAGGTGGTATTGAAGTAATCGAGCAGGAAAAACCGGCTTAATCTAGGCAATACAGTTCTAGATTTTCATTCTGGCAATCTGGCATTGAATTCACAGGGAGTCTTGATGTATTCAAGTCAATACCGAATAAAAGGACTCGAATTCTTACACAAAAATTTGTAAAGATTTCAGAAAATAATGCCTAAGATGATTAGTCTAAAATGTAGACAGTGAGATGGATTGAAAATTGGCTAAACTGGAGAGCTCAGGGGATTGAGATCAGTAGCACAAAGTCCAGCTGGAGGCCAATCACTTGTGGTGTCCCCCTGGGATTAATACTGAGGCCAGGATTGTTTAACATCATCATTAATCACCTGTATGATGGGATCGAATGCACCCTCAGCAAGTTCACAGATGATACAAACCTGGGAGGAGTGGCTGATACACTAGATGGCTGAGCTGCTATTCAACCTGGAGAAATGGGTGAACAGGAAGAAAAGGAAGTGCAAAATCCTACCCCTGGGGAGAAATAACCCCATGCACCAGGACAGGCTGGGTACCAACCAGCTGGAGAACAGCTTTGCAGAGAAGGCCCGCAGCCTCCTGGGCTGCATTAGGAAAAGTGTTGCCAGCAGGTTGAAGGAGGTGATCCTTTCCCTCTGTTCAGCCCTGGTGAGGTCACATCATGAAATGCTGAGAGAGTTGGGAGTGTTCAGCCTGCAGAAGAGAAGGCTCAAGGGGGTTCTTATCAATGTGTATGAGTATCTGAAGGGAGATTGTAAAAAAGAGGGGACCTGACTCTTCTGAGCTGGTTCCCAGTGACGGGATAAGAGAAAATGGCCACAAATTGAAACACAGGAAGTTTAATCTGCACATAAGAAAGCACTTCTTACTTTGGGGTGGGAGGGGTTAAACAGCTTGCCCAGAGAGGTTCTGGGGTCTCCACTTTTTGAGATATTTGAAACTCAGCTGGACCCAGTCCTGGCCGGCCTTCTCTAGCTGACCCCTCTTGAGCATGGGGTTGGACCAGATGATCTCCAGAGGTCCCTTCCAACAGCAACTATTCTGTGACTCTGTGAAAATAATCTATTTAGTTGCTGTGTAATTGTGGCAGCACGAAAGCCTAACACATTGTATGATGACTTTAGAAGCCTCCAGAGACCAGCCCTCTCAGGTCTAATCACAAGCAGAGCATACCTGATAAAAGCAGCTCAGTACCTTCCTTGCTCAGGCATTGGCTTGGTCAGGCCACAGAAGCTACAGGTAGAATATTTAAAAACAGACTGAACTAATCACCTTGTGTTCATTTAACAGCCAAATGAGAGAAATAGGTGTCTCCAAAATAGATTCACCTCAATCAAGATAATCATCTGAAACAAGTCAGACTAAATGCTTCAGGAAATGCTTATTTCTCTCCTCCACAAAGGCTGGAGTTATTAGTTCAAATTCTGATGTCTTTCTTTTACATGCCTGGAGGTGCATGAGAGTAATCCCATTCTAGTTTTCCTTTGCCTAAATTCCCTGAGGGGTCTGATTAGGCATTTCTTCCCAGAGTATGGCTAATAGGTAGTGACAGTTTTAAGCCCAGTAAAACTGGGGCTGACTCAAGTTTTGTCTAATATCTTAATGACTAAAACAAGATACGGTGCCTGGTGTCAACACATTCAGCAGTCTAGAATTTTCCGCTTTCCAGGAAATTATCCTGACCATATTACTGTGAGCTATATAGGGATTAGAATTCACTTCTGAAGTGAATGCTGTAGCCATTATATGACCAGCTAAGTTGGTCGACTAAATCTCTCTCCTATTACAACAATTCCACCTTACTTCCACAGTTTAATAAAATAGTCATTGTACTGAAGAACAAGAAAGAATCTAAATTTAGTGTAAGATACAAAGCCAGGGAGTAGAAGGAGGAGTCAAACATGGGTTCCAACCCCTGCTCCATTTAGCATTTATATCGTTTATAGAAAGTAGAATAATTTGGCTAGAAGAGAGTAAGGTATATTGTCCTCACTCTTCAATGGATAGGCATATAGGAACTCCTCTGGGATGTAGAAGATTTCTTTTTTCTCTCTCATTCAAAAAGAGGAAAAGTAAGAAAGTGGAGTCAACTTGAAGGAAGTAAATATGTGGGCTACTTCTTAAGCAGAGGTGCATGGGTGAAGTCAACCACCTCTTATTTTACTGTGAGAAGGGCGAACCTTCTATTTTCATCCATTTTTGATCAGTTTATAGTTAGCACTTTTGACAGATAAAGTTTACAAATGCAAAAATTGGTTGTAACAGCTGCTAACCTGATCTTGAACTTTAGGTTATCATTTGCTTAGCATAATTTTTGTCTGCATTCCACCTAGGGGTCTACCAAGCAGAAGAGTCCCAAGAGACCTTTAGGGCAGATTTTCCTCAAAACAAAGTTGACACAGTAAAGAGTCAAGGAAAAAACCCAACAAACATTGTTGTACTTTCTGTAAATACATTGCAATTATGAACATGAGTAAAGAAAAGCTATGTAGAATTGGATAGACTTCTTTAGGGCAGCAAGCTAAGCTTTAAAATAGTCTGATTTGCAAGGTACCAATTAAAAAAGGTAGCATAATTTGACAGAAAATGCAGACTGATGTCTACCTTCCTGGAAAAGACTATTTTCAAAAACAGAGGAAAGGAAGGATGCAGTAAGAAAGGCGTTTAATAATCTGGATTATTTGGAACCTAAGATTCTTTTGGATTTTTTTCTATTTATAGCATCTGAAGACAGGATGACATGCTCATAGATGATAATATCATTGTTTTGATGATTTTTAAATCCATTTCACAAGGCAAAGCTCACTCAATTTATTAGTTATTTAGTTTGTATTCACTAAGGGGAAAAATAACTCTTATGTACCGAATTAAAGCAACCAGCCTCAAGTGGATTACTAGATTGGTGATTTATTAAGAACAGTTTTTATTAGAATCTGGATACATTTCTGGAAGATATGCTTTAGCCAGGTATAACCTGGTCATATTCAGGAATTTGTGTTCAGTAACTGATAGCTGAATGAAGTAAAACAATCTCTGATAAACGGAATATAAAACGAAATTATACTGTTGTGTCTTCTGGCATTAAATTTTTTCTGTACAGGGTTGATGCAGCAGCAGCTATGTCATTTGTTCCACTTTTGAGGTAGCCCTGCTAATTATTTCTCAAGTGTTTATCCCAGACTGTATGTATGAAATAAGGAAGTCCTAGTGGTCAGAATAATGGATTTAGCATGGAGCCACATGAAACTGATTTAATGCACATTCAGTTTGAGACTGAAAGCGAGCAAAGATGTGTTTGTTAGAAATTTGTATACTTGATTGTTTTTTAAAATATTGAGTCTTTAGCACCAGGAATTTGCCTGCTGAAGTAGGTAGAAATGCAATAATACTAGATCATTAATCTTTCCAATAAGCACAAAAAAAAGCTTCTACACACTTCCTTTTCAAAACAGATCAGCCATTGAGAGTGTATGCACTTGATTTTCTTTTGATGATAGCATCCTAACGTCTGTAAAACATTTTAAACCAAAAAGCATTTGTAAATACTAAATAGCACCTAAGAAAGAAAAACAGAAGACTCAACACAGTCTGTTAGAGTTGAGTATTTTTTTTCCTATATGCAATACTTTCATAATTCATCACAAAAAATATGTAAATACTTCCTTTAGGTGAAAGTTGTATTTCTGTACAGTCTCAAATATTTTAATATGTTTGATTTCTAGGGCAGCAACAGCAGTAATTTACAAGCAATTAATTACGTTTGTAAGTATTCTTTAGTCTTCTCAAAGTGTTCTACTGCATCCTTGTGACACCAACGGTGCAATCTGTTTTTTGAATGTGTGCACAGAAAGACAATAAACCTAGGTAACCATCTGTAACCAAGGGCGTCTAAACTCTTTTAACGTCCTCCATAGGGAGAGTTATGCATATAGATGCATACAGCTTTATGCTTAGAAGGCTAACTACATTTAAAAATTGGTATTAGAACTCTTGTGGCTTAAGAAACTGGAAAAGGCAGGAAGAATAAACAAAGACAAGGAGATAGGGAAGCATAAATAATTTAAGAGAACTCATCTAAAGAACTTTCCTTATTTATAGGAAGAAGAAGGTTTATGACTGCTGCTCCAAGACGTGAGGTCTGGCCACAGACATCGTTTGGACCATGAGGAAGCTGACAGGACAAATTCAAGGAAGCAGTGTTGGGGAAAGTAAAATTAGGAAAGCTGGAAGCTGCACTGGGAGTCTGCTTCTCTGAATAGGGCAAAAATAACCAAATAGTGAAGTTGTCGCGAATATAGGATATTTTTCTTTTTCCTCTCCTCTGCTTTCCTCTGCTTTTTCTCCTTTTCTTTTCTTTTCTTTTCTTTTTCCTTTCCTTTCCTTTCCTTTCCTTTCCTTTCCTTTCCTTTCCTTTCCTTTCCTTTCCTTTCCTTTCCTTTCCTTTCCTTTCCTTTCCTTTCCTTTCCTTTCCTTTCCTTTCCTTTCCTTTCCTTTCCTTTCCTTTCCTTCCCTTCCCTTCCCTTCCCTTCCCTTCCCTTCCCTTTTTTCCCTTCCCTTCCCTTTTTTCCCTTCCCTTCCCTTGCCTTCCCTTCCCTTTCCCTTCCCTTTCCCTTTCCCTTCCTTTCCTTTTTTTTCTTTTTCTTTTTTTTTTTTTTTGAGGATAGAGGGGGCATGAATTTCATCATAGTCATAATGTGCAATAGTGTGATGTTTTAATCTTTCCTCTTGGAAATTGCATGTTTGTTTGCTTGTTTTAACTAATCTCTAGCCTTCTAAGGAGTAGCTACCTCAGCTTCCACCCTTGGCTGCAGTGTTCAGCACCTGGCAGGACTGCAGAGCTGAAACTGTCTCCTGTGAAGCACTTTAATATGAATAGATCATCTCTGCATTTGGGCCATTAGCCTTGAGTGTAGAATGGATGAAGAAGAGAGATCTAGAATTTGGAGAATATTTGAACGTGTGCCAGATGTTTCCCCAAATCTTGAGAGGTGTATTGCAAGACACCTTTACTGAAAACATCGACTTCTCACAGGCTTTTATTTGGACCATATGGGGAAGGAACTTCAGGCTCTCCCCTGTGAAAAAGGAATGATGGCTAGAAGTTAACCACAGTGCTATCTGAAATGTATCAAAAATAGGAGCTTTAGATTTTTAGCAATCATAAATTGACATACATACAATTAAATAGTACAATTAAAATTCACTGGTATATCCTTCAGGTCTAAAGGTTAGCTTCAGTTTTCTCTGCTCACATTCAGTAAGTCCCAGAAGCTACTTGTGTTTCTTAAAATGAATAAGGATTACTGAATCTGACACTTTCTAAAGCCTTGAAAATACACTCTCACAGGTGCTCTTTATAATGTTGCTTTTAAAACAAAATAATATTTTCCTCTACACTGGAACAAGCTGGCTTCACCAAAAAGCATATAATTTTAAGTGATAATGCCATTTTACTAGCTCTTGCATTTAAAGGTGTAATTTGAATACCCAGGAAATCGATATCTGCTTTGCTACCTGATTACAACCAAATAATTGAAATATCAGAAGGGCAGCGAGCCATGCAGCCTTTGTACTGAGGAAATAAGATATTCTAATGACAACACTCAGAACAAATGCAGTTCTTAATGTAATTGTGTGCAACTCTTAAAAGTACTGTTTTTAGCACCATGCGAAGAACATAGAAGCATGAAAATAAACCTTTCAAAAGACTGGTGGCACTTTTGTGTCATCATTTTTTAAACAGAACTTCCCATTGCTCCCTAGAATTATGCTGCAATAATATGGCAAAAGTAAGCCATAAAAACTCCACTCAGAGGGGAATATTATGCAAATCCATAGCTAAGTGACAAGATTGATTTGGGGAAGGTCTGAAGGACGGAAACGAGCTGCTACTTCTTGCAAGCTAGGAATAGTGCTTCATGAACCCTGGTTTCTCTGAAAAAAATGAAAAGAAAGCGTCTATACAAGGGAAATACTTGATTCATGTTTTCATTTGTAAGGAAAAAAGGATTTTCCTTTATGAAAAAAAAATCAGGAGAATCTGTAGGTGAAGAACAAGTCAAGGTTAATATAAATTATGTATCTGCTATTTAGTTTCAAGGCAGAGCAAAGAAAAAACAGGCTTTCTTATCAAAGAACGATTGCCATATTATTTCAAAGGTAGGCACTGTGATTTTAGGATAACAGTTTTAAAACTGAAGTAAGCACGAAGGTTGAGCAGCTTATTTAATGAAGCTCTAGCCTTTCATCTCTACAACTATAATTTAAATCCATCTTTCAGTCCTAAGTAAAATGAGTGGCTTCATCTTTGTCCCTCATGGATAGTAATCCACATTATATAACTACCACATGTAATTTGACACAATTTAGTACAACCAACAGCCATTTTGCCAGTAAAACACTAAGCTTCACCTAACATGAAGGCTGAAATACCTCTCTGTTCTTTTCAGTAGAGCATCTTTCAAAAGCATGCATTTTGTTTTTTATTGATGAGTCTGTAACAATCATCTCCCCTTTTTTCCACTGAAACCCCAACTCCATCTGTAATTCCTTTTCTCCAACTTCTGCATCAAACTCTTTAATATCCAAAGTTTTGACAATGAGATTTTTGTCACGTTTATTATTTAATACCAAATACCAGTGCAAGAGAGATTAGGAGAT
>NW_027182619.1:0-48829 GCF_040807025.1 Struthio camelus
GCCGCGGGCCCTGGCGCGTCGGCGCGGGCCTCGCCGAGCTCGCCGTGGCCCGCGGCGGGCTCGGCGGGCTCGCCCCCCGCCCGCCGCGGGCCCTGGCGCGTCGGCGCGGGCCTCGCCGAGCTGGCCGTGGCCTGCGGCGGGCTCGGCGGGCTCGCCCCCGCCCGCCGCGGGCCCTGGCGCGTCGGCGCGGGCCTCGCCGAGCTCGCCGTGGCCCGCGGCGGGCTCGGCGGGCTCGCCCCCGCCCGCCGCGGGCCCTGGCGCATCGGCGTGGGCCTCGCCGAGCTCGCCGTGGCCCGCGCCGGGCTCGGCGGGCTCGCCCCCGCCCGCCCCGGGCCCTGGCGCGTCGGTGCGGGCCTCGCCGAGCTCGCCGTGGCCCGCGGTGGGCTCGGCGGGCTCGCCCCCGCCCGCCGTGAGCCCTGGTGCATCGGAGCGGGCCTCGCCGAGAACGCCGTGGCCCGCGGCGGGCTCGGCGGGCTCGCCCCCGCCCGCCGCGGGCCCTGGCGCGTCGGCGCGGGCCTCGCCGAGCTGGCCGTGGCCCGCGGCGGGCTCGGCGGGCTCGCCCCCGCCCGCCCCGGGCCCTGGCGCGTCGGCGCGGGCCTCGCCGAGCTCGCCGTGGCCCGCGCCGGGCTCGGCGGGCTCGCCCCCGCCCGCCGCGGGCCCTGGCGCGTCGGCGCGGGCCTCGCCGAGCTCGCTGTGGCCCGCGGCGGGCTCGGCGGGCTCGCCCCCGCCTGCCGCGGGCCCTGGCGCGTCGGCGCGGGCCTCGCCGAGCTCGCCGTGGCCCGCGGCGGGCTCGGCGGGCTCGCCCCCGCCCGCCGCGGGCCCTGGCGCGTCGGCGCGGGCCTCGCCGAGCTCGCCGTGGCCCGCGGCGGGCTCGGCGGGCTCGCCCCCGCCCGCCGCGGGCCCTGGCGCGTCGGCGCGGGCCTCGCCGAGCTGGCCGTGGCCCGCGGCGGGCTCGGCGGGCTCGCCCCCGCCCGCCCCGGGCCCTGGCGCGTCGGCGCGGGCCTCGCCGAGATCGCCGTGGCCCGCGGCGGGCTCGGCGGGCTCGCCCCCGCCCGTCGCGGGCCCTGGCGCGTCGGCGCGGGCCTCGCCGAGCTCGCCGTGGCCCGCGGCGGGCTCTCCGGGCTCGCCCCCGCCCGCCGCGGGCCCTGGCGCGTCGGCGCGGGCCTCGCCGAGCTCGCCGTGGCCCTCGGCGGGCTCGGCGGGCTCGCCCCCGCCCGTCGCGGGCCCTGGCGCGTCGGCGCGGGCCTCGCCGAGCTCGCCGTGGCCCGCGGCGGGCTCCCCGGGCTCGCCCCCGCCCGCCGCGGGCCCTGGCGCGTCGGCGCGGGCCTCGCCGAGCTCGCCGTGGCCCGCGGCGGGCTCGGCGGGCTCGCCCCCGCCCGCCGCGGGCCCTGGCGCGTCGGCGCGGGCCTCGCCGAGCTCGCCGTGGCCCGCGGCGGGCTCGGCGGGCTCGCCCCCGCCCGCCGCGGGCCCTGGCGCGTCGGCGCGGGCCTCGCCGAGCTCGCCGTGGCCCGCGGCGGGCTCGGCGGGCTCGCCCCCGCCCGCCGCGGGCCCTGGCGCGTCGGCGCGGGCCTCGCCGAGCTCGCCGTGGCCCGCGGCGGGCTCGGCGGGCTCGCCCCCGCCCCCCGCCGGCCCTGGCGCGTCGGCGCGGGCCTCGCCGAGCTCGCCGTGGCCCGCGGCGGGCTCGGCGGGCTCGCCCCCGCCCGCCGCGGGCCCTGGCGCGTCGGCGTGGGCCTCGCCGAGCTCGCCGTGGCCCGCGCCGGGCTCGGCGGGCTCGCCCCCGCCCGCCCCGGGCCCTGGCGCGTCGGCGCGGGCCTCGCCGAGCTCGCCGTGGCCCGCGGAGGGCTCGGCGGGCTCGCCCCCACCCGCCACGGGCCCTGGCGCGTCGGAGCGGGCCTCGCCGAGAACGCCGTGGCCCGCGGCGGGCTCGGCGGGCTCGCCCCCGCCCGTCGCGGGCCCTGGCGCGTCGGCGCGGGCCTCGCCGAGCTCGCCGTGGCCCGCGGCGGGCTCGGCGGGCTCGCCCCCGCCCGCCGCGGGCCCTGGCGCGTCGGCGCGGGTCTCGCCGAGCTCGCCGTGGCCCGCGGCGGGCTCGGCGAGCTCGCCCCCGCCCGCCCCGGGCCCTGGCGCGTCGGCTCGGGCCTCGCCGAGCTCGTCGTGGCCCGCGGCGGGCTCGGCGGGCTCGCCCCCGCCCGCCGCGGGCCCTGGCACGTCAGAGCGGGCCTCGCCGAGCTCGCCGTGGCCCGCGGCGGGCTCGGCGGGCTCGCCCCCGCCCGCCGCGGGCCCTGGTGCGTCGGCGCGGGCCTCGCCGAGCTCGCCGTGGCCCGCGGCGGGCTCGGCGGGCTCGCCCCCGCCCGCCCCGGGCCCTGGCGCGTCGGAGCGGGCCTCGCCGAGAACGCCGTGGCCCGCGGCGGGCTCGGCGGGCTCGCCCCCGCCCGCCGCGGGCCCTGGCGCGTCGGCGCGGGCCTCGCCGAGCTCGCCGTGGCCCGCGGCGGGCTCGGCGGGCTCGCCCCCGCCCGCCCCGGGCCCTGGCACGTCGGCGCGGGCCTCGCCGAGCTCGCCGTGGCCCGCGGCGGGCTCGGCGGGCTCGCCCCCGCCCGCCCCGGGCCCTGGCGCGTCGGCGCGGGCCTCGCCGAGCTCGCCGTGGCCCGCGGCGGGCTCCCCGGGCTCGCCCCCGCCCGTCGCGGGCCCTGGCGCGTCGGCGCGGGCCTCGCCGAGCTCGCCGTGGCCCGCGGCGGGCTCCCCGGGCTCGCCCCCGCCCGCCGCGGGCCCTGGCGCGTCGGCGCGGGCCTCGCCGAGCTGGCCGTGGCCCGCGCCGGGCTCGGCGGGCTCGCCCCCGCCCGCCGCGGGCCCTGGCGCGTCGGCGCGGGCCTCGCCGAGCTCGCCGTGGCCCGCGGCGGGCTCGGCGGGCTCGCCCCCGCCCGCCGCGGGCCCTGGCGCGTCGGCGCGGGCCTCGCCGAGCTGGCCGTGGCCTGCGGCGGGCTCGGCGGGCTCGCCCCCGCCCGCCGCGGGCCCTGGCGCGTCGGCGCGGGCCTCGCCGAGCTCGCCGTGGCCCGCGGCGGGCTCGGCGGGCTCGCCCCCGCCCGCCGCGGGCCCTGGCGCATCGGCGTGGGCCTCGCCGAGCTCGCCGTGGCCCGCGCCGGGCTCGGCGGGCTCGCCCCCGCCCGCCCCGGGCCCTGGCGCGTCGGTGCGGGCCTCGCCGAGCTCGCCGTGGCCCGCGGTGGGCTCGGCGGGCTCGCCCCCGCCCGCCGTGAGCCCTGGTGCATCGGAGCGGGCCTCGCCGAGAACGCCGTGGCCCGCGGCGGGCTCGGCGGGCTCGCCCCCGCCCGCCGCGGGCCCTGGCGCGTCGGCGCGGGCCTCGCCGAGCTGGCCGTGGCCCGCGGCGGGCTCGGCGGGCTCGCCCCCGCCCGCCCCGGGCCCTGGCGCGTCGGCGCGGGCCTCGCCGAGCTCGCCGTGGCCCGCGGCGGGCTCGGCGGGCTCGCCCCCGCCCGCCGCGGGCCCTGGCGCGTCGGCGCGGGCCTCGCCGAGCTCGCCGTGGCCCGCGGCGGGCTCCCCGGGCTCGCCCCCGCCCGCCCCGGGCCCTGGCGCGTCGGCTTGGGCCTCGCCGAGCTCGCCGTGGCCCGCGGCGGGCTCGGCGGGCTCGCCCCCGCCCGCCGCGGGCCCTGGCGCGTCGGCGCGGGCCTCGCCGAGCTCGCCGTGGCCCGCGGCGGGCTCGGCGGGCTCGCCCCCGCCCGCCGCGGGCCCTGGCGCGTCGGCGCGGGCCTCGCCGAGCTGGCCGTGGCCCGCGGCGGGCTCGGCGGGCTCGCCCCCGCCCGCCGCGGGCCCTGGCGCGTCGGCGCGGGCCTCGCCGAGCTCGCCGTGGCCCGCGGCGGGCTCGGCGGGCTCGCCCCCGCCCGCCCCGGGCCCTGGCGCGTCGGCGCGGGCCTCGCCGAGAACGCCGTGGCCCGCGGCGGGCTCGGCGGGCTCGCCCCCGCCCGTCGCGGGCCCTGGCGCGTCGGCGCGGGCCTCGCCGAGCTCGCCGTGGCCCGCGGCGGGCTCTCCGGGCTCGCCCCCGCCCGCCGCGGGCCCTGGCGCGTCGGCGCGGGCCTCGCCGAGCTGGCCGTGGCCCGCGCCGGGCTCGGCGGGCTCGCCCCCGCCCGCCGCGGGCCCTGGCGCGTCGGCGCGGGCCTCGCCGAGCTGGCCGTGGCCCATGCCGGGCTCGGCGGGCTCGCCCCCGCCCGCCGCGGGCCCTGGCGCGTCGGCGCGGGCCTCGCCGAGCTCGCCGTGGCCCGCGGCGGGCTCGGCGGGCTCGCCCCCGCCCGCCGCGGGCCCTGGCGCGTCGGCGCGGGCCTCGCCGAGCTCGCCGTGGCCCGCGGCGGGCTCGGCGGGCTCGCCCCCGCCCGCCCCGGGCCCTGGCGCGTCGGCGCGGGCCTCGCCGAGCTCGCCGTGGCCCGCGGCGGGCTCGGCGGGCTCGCCCCCGCCCGCCCCGGGCCCTGGCGCGTCGGCGCGGGCCTCGCCGAGCTCGCCGTGGCCCGCGCCGGGCTCGGCAGGCTCGCCCCCGCCCGCCCCGGGCCCTGGCACGTCGGCGCGGGCCTCGCCGAGCTCGCCGTGGCCCTCGGCGGGCTCGGCGGGCTCGCCCCCGCCCGTCGCGGGCCCTGGCGCGTCGGCGCGGGCCTCGCCGAGATCGCCGTGGCCCGCGGCGCGCTCGGCGGGCTCGCCCCCGCACGCCCCGGGCCCTGGCGCGTCGGCGCGGGCCTCGCCGAGATCGCCGTGGCCCACGGCGGGCTCCCCGGGCTCGCCCCCGCCCGCCGCGGGCCCTGGCGCGTCGGAGCGGGCCTCGCCGAGAACGCCGTGGCCCACGGCGGGCTCGGCGGGCTCGCCCCCGCCCGCCGCGGGCCCTGGCGCGTCGGCACGGGCCTCGCCGAGCTCGCCGTGGCCCGCGGCGGGCTCGGCGGGCTCGCCCCCGCCCGCCGCGGGCCCTGGCGCGTCGGCGCGGGCCTCGCCGAGCTCGCCGTGGCCCGCGGCGGGCTCGGCGGGCTCGCCCCCGCCCCCCGCCGGCCCTGGCGCGTCGGCGCGGGCCTCGCCGAGCTCGCCGTGGCCCGCGGCGGGCTCGGCGGGCTCGCCCCCGCCCGCCGCGGGCCCTGGCGCGTCGGCGCGGGCCTCGCCGAGCTCGCCGTGGCCCGCGGCGGGCTCGGCGGGCTCGCCCCCGCCCCCCGCCGGCCCTGGCGCGTCGGCGCGGGCCTCGCCGAGCTCGCCGTGGCCCGCGGCGGGCTCGGCGGGCTCGCCCCCGCCCGCCGCGGGCCCTGGCGCGTCGGCGTGGGCCTCGCCGAGCTCGCCGTGGCCCGCGGCGGGCTCGGCGGGCTCGCCCCCGCCCGCCCCGGGCCCTGGCGCGTCGGCGCGGGCCTCGCCGAGATCGCCGTGGCCCGCGGCGGGCTCCCCGGGCTCGCCCCCACCCGCCCCGGGCCCTGGCGCGTCGGACGGGCCTCGCCGAGAACGCCGTGGCCCGCGGCGGGCTCGGCGGGCTCGCCCCCGCCCGCCGCGGGCCCTGGCGCGTCGGCGCGGGCCTCGCCGAGCTCGCCGTGGCCCGCGGCGGCTCGGCGGGCTCGCCCCCGCCCGCCCCGGGCCCTGGCGCGTCGGCGCGGGCCTCGCCGAGCTCGCCGTGGCCCGCGGCGGGCTCGGCGGGCTCGCCCCCGCCCGCCGCGGGCCCTGGCGCGTCGGCGCGGGCCTCGCCGAGCTCGCCGTGGCCCGCGGCGGGCTCGGCGGGCTCGCCCCCGCCCGCCCCGGGCCCTGGCGCGTCGGCGCGGGCCTCGCCGAGCTCGCCGTGGCCCGCGGCGGGCTCGGCGGGCTCGCCCCCGCCCGCCGCGGGCCCTGGCGCGTCGGCGCGGGCCTCGCCGAGCTCGCCGTGGCCCGCGGCGGGCTCGGCGGGCTCGCCCCCGCCCGCCGCGGGCCCTGGCGCGTCGGCGCGGGCCTCGCCGAGCTGGCCGTGGCCCGCGGCGGGCTCGGCGGGCTCGCCCCCGCCCGCCCCGGGCCCTGGCGCGTCGGCGCGGGCCTCGCCGAGCTCGCCGTGGCCCGCGGCGGGCTCGGCGGGCTCGCCCCCGCCCGCCCCGGGCCCTGGCGCGTCGGAGCGGGCCTCGCCGAGAACGCCGTGGCCCGCGGCGGGCTCGGCGGGCTCGCCCCCGCCCGTCGCGGGCCCTGGCGCATCGGGGCGGGCCTCGCCGAGCTCGCCGTGGCCCGCGGCGGGCTCGGCGGGCTCGCCCCCGCCCGCCGCGGGCCCTGGCGCGTCGGCGCGAGCCTCGCCGAGCTGGCCGTGGCCCGCGGCGGGCTCGGCGGGCTCGCCCCCGCCCACCCCGGGCCCTGGCGCGTCGGCGCGGGCCTCGCCGAGCTCGCCATGGCCCGCGGCGGGCTCGGCGGGCTCGCCCCCGCCCGCCGCGGGCCCTGGCGCGTCGGCGCGGGCCTCGCCGAGCTCGCCGTGACCCGCGGCGGGCTCGGCGGGCTCGCCCCCGCCCGCCGCGGGCCCTGGCGCGTCGGCGCGGGCCTCGCCGAGCTCGCCGTGGCCCGCGGCGGGCTCGGCGGGCTCGCCCCCGCCCGCCGCGGGCCCTGGCGCGTCGGCGCGGGCCTCGCCGAGCTCGCCGTGGCCCGCGGAGGGCTCGGCGGGCTCGCCCCCACCCGCCACGGGCCCTGGCGCGTCGGCGCGGGCCTCGCCGATCTCGCCATGGCCCGCGGCGGGCTCCCCGGGCTCGCCCCCGCCCGCCCCGGGCCCTGGCGCGTCGGCGCGGGCCTCGCCGAGCTCGCCGTGGCCCGCGGCGGGCTCGGCGGGCTCGCCCCCGCCCGCCGCGGGCCCTGGCGCGTCGGCGCGGGTCTCGCCGAGCTCGCCGTGGCCCGCGGCGGGCTCGGCGAGCTCGCCCCCGCCCGCCGCGGGCCCTGGCACGTCAGAGCGGGCCTCGCCGAGCTCGCCGTGGCCCGCGCCGGGCTCGGCGGGCTCGCCCCCGCCCACCGCGGGCCCTGGTGCGTCGGCGCGGGCCTCGCCGAGCTCGCCGTGGCCCGCGGCGGGCTCCCCGGGCTCGCCCCCGCCCGCCCCGGGCCCTGGCGCGTCGGAGCGGGCCTCGCCGAGAACGCCGTGGCCCGCGGCGGGCTCGGCGGGCTCGCCCCCGCCCGCCCCGGGCCCTGGCGCGTCGGCGCGGGCCTCGCCGAGATCGCCGTGGCCCGCGGCGGGCTCGGCGGGCTCGCCCCCGCCCGCCCCGGGCCCTGGCGCGTCGGCGCGGGCCTCGCCGAGCTCGCCGTGGCCCGCGGCGGGCTCCCCGGGCTCGCCCCCGCCCGCCCCGGGCCCTGGCGCGTCGGCGCGGGCCTCGCCGAGCTCGCCGTGGCCCGCGGTGGGCTCGGCGGGCTCGCCCCCGCCCGCCGCGGGCCCTGGCGCGTCGGCGCGGGCCTCGCCGAGCTCGCCGTGGCCCGCGGCGGGCTCGGCGGGCTCGCCCCCGCCCGCCCCGGGCCCTGGCGCGTCGGCGCGGGCCTCGCCGAGCTCGCCGTGGCCCGCGGCGGGCTCGGCGGGCTCGCCCCCGCCCGCCCCGGGCCCTGGCGCGTCGGCGCGGGCCTCGCCGAGCTCGCCGTGGCCCGCGGCGGGCTCGGCGGGCTCGCCCCCGCCCGCCCCGGGCCCTGGCGCGTCGGCGCGGGCCTCGCCGAGCTCACCGTGGCCCGCGGCGGGCTCGGCGGGCTCGCCCCCGCCCACCCCAGGCCATGACGCGTCGGCGCGGGCCTCGCCGAGCTCGCCGTGGCCCGCGGCGGGCTCGGCGGGCTCGCCCCCGCCCGCCACGGGCCCTGGCGCGTCGGCGCGGGACTCGCCGAGCTCGCCGTGGCCCGTGGCGGGCTCCCCGGGCTCGCCCCCGCCCGCCCCGGGCCCTGGCGCGTCGGAGCGGGCCTCGCCGAGCTCGCCGTGGCCCGCGGCGGGCTCGGCGGGCTCGCCCCCGCCCGCCGCGGGCCCTGGCGCGTCGGCGCGGGCCTCGCCGAGCTGGCCGTGGCCCGCGGCGGGCTCGGCGGGCTCGCCCCCGCCCGCCGCGGGCCCTGGCGCGTCGGCCCGGGCCTCGCCGAGCTCGCCGTGGCCCGCGGCGGGCTCGGCGGGCTCGCCCCCGCCCGCCCCGGGCCCTGGCGCGTCGGAGCGGGCCTCGCCGAGAACGCCGTGGCCCGCGGCGGGCTCGGCGGGCTCGCCCCCGCCCGTCGCGGGCCCTGGCGCATCGGGGCGGGCCTCGCCGAGCTCGCCGTGGCCCGCGGCGGGCTCGGCGGGCTCGCCCCCGCCCGCCGCGGGCCCTGGCGCGTCGGCGCGAGCCTCGCCGAGCTGGCCGTGGCCCGCGGCGGGCTCGGCGGGCTCGCCCCCGCCCACCCCGGGCCCTGGCGCGTCGGCGCGGGCCTCGCCGAGCTCGCCATGGCCCGCGGCGGGCTCGGCGGGCTCGCCCCCGCCCGCCGCGGGCCCTGGCGCGTCGGCGCGGGCCTCGCCGAGCTCGCCGTGACCCGCGGCGGGCTCGGCGGGCTCGCCCCCGCCCGCCGCGGGCCCTGGCGCGTCGGCGCGGGCCTCGCCGAGCTCGCCGTGGCCCGCGGCGGGCTCGGCGGGCTCGCCCCCGCCCGCCGCGGGCCCTGGCGCGTCGGCGCGGGCCTCGCCGAGCTCGCCGTGGCCCGCGGAGGGCTCGGCGGGCTCGCCCCCACCCGCCACGGGCCCTGGCGCGTCGGCGCGGGCCTCGCCGATCTCGCCATGGCCCGCGGCGGGCTCCCCGGGCTCGCCCCCGCCCGCCCCGGGCCCTGGCGCGTCGGCGCGGGCCTCGCCGAGCTCGCCGTGGCCCGCGGCGGGCTCGGCGGGCTCGCCCCCGCCCGCCGCGGGCCCTGGCGCGTCGGCGCGGGTCTCGCCGAGCTCGCCGTGGCCCGCGGCGGGCTCGGCGAGCTCGCCCCCGCCCGCCGCGGCCCTGGCACGTCAGAGCGGGCCTCGCCGAGCTCGCCGTGGCCCGCGCCGGGCTCGGCGGGCTCGCCCCCGCCCACCGCGGGCCCTGGTGCGTCGGCGCGGGCCTCGCCGAGCTCGCCGTGGCCCGCGGCGGGCTCCCCGGGCTCGCCCCCGCCCGCCCCGGGCCCTGGCGCGTCGGAGCGGGCCTCGCCGAGAACGCCGTGGCCCGCGGCGGGCTCGGCGGGCTCGCCCCCGCCCGCCCCGGGCCCTGGCGCGTCGGCGCGGGCCTCGCCGAGATCGCCGTGGCCCGCGGCGGGCTCGGCGGGCTCGCCCCCGCCCGCCCCGGGCCCTGGCGCGTCGGCGCGGGCCTCGCCGAGCTCGCCGTGGCCCGCGGCGGGCTCCCCGGGCTCGCCCCCGCCCGCCCCGGGCCCTGGCGCGTCGGCGCGGGCCTCGCCGAGCTCGCCGTGGCCCGCGGTGGGCTCGGCGGGCTCGCCCCCGCCCGCCGCGGGCCCTGGCGCGTCGGCGCGGGCCTCGCCGAGCTCGCCGTGGCCCGCGGCGGGCTCGGCGGGCTCGCCCCCGCCCGCCCCGGGCCCTGGCGCGTCGGCGCGGGCCTCGCCGAGCTGGCCGTGGCCCGCGGCGGGCTCGGCGGGCTCGCCCCCGCCCGCCCCGGGCCCTGGCGCGTCGGCGCGGGCCTCGCCGAGCTCGCCGTGGCCCGCGGCGGGCTCCCCGGGCTCGCCCCCGCCCGCCCCGGGCCCTGGCGCGTCGGCGCGGGCCTCGCCGAGCTCGCCGTGGCCCGCGGCGGGCTCGGCGGGCTCGCCCCCGCCCACCCCAGGCCATGACGCGTCGGCGCGGGCCTCGCCGAGCTCGCCGTGGCCCGCGGCGGGCTCGGCGGGCTCGCCCCCGCCCGCCACGGGCCCTGGCGCGTCGGCGCGGGACTCGCCGAGCTCGCCGTGGCCCGTGGCGGGCTCCCCGGGCTCGCCCCCGCCCGCCCCGGGCCCTGGCGCGTCGGAGCGGGCCTCGCCGAGCTCGCCGTGGCCCGCGGCGGGCTCGGCGGGCTCGCCCCCGCCCGCCGCGGGCCCTGGCGCGTCGGCGCGGGCCTCGCCGAGCTGGCCGTGGCCCACGGCGGGCTCGGCGGGCTCGCCCCCGCCCGCCCCGGGCCCTGGCGCGTCGGAGCGGGCCTCGCCGAGAACGCCGTGGCCCGCGGCGGGCTCGGCGGGCTCGCCCCCGCCCGCCGCGGGGCCTGGCGCGTGGGCGCGGGCCTCGCCGAGCTCGCCGTGGCCCGCGGCGGGCTCGGCGGGCTCGCCCCCGCCCGCCGCGGGCCCTGGCGCGTCGGCGCGAGCCTCGCCGAGCTGGCCGTGGCCCGCGGCGGGCTCGGCGGGCTCGCCCCCGCCCACCCCGGGCCCTGGCGCGTCGGCGCGGGCCTCGCCGAGCTCGCCATGGCCCGCGGCGGGCTCCCCGGGCTCGCCCCCGCCTGCCGCGGGCCCTGGCGCGTCGGCGCGGGCCTCGCCGAGCTCGCCGTGACCCGCGGCGGGCTCGGCGGGCTCGCCCCCGCCCGCCGCGGGCCCTGGCGCGTCGGCGCGGGCCTCGCCGAGCTCGCCGTGGCCCGCGGCGGGCTCGGCGGGCTCGCCCCCGCCCGCCGCGGGCCCTGGCGCGTCGGCGCGGGCCTCGCCGAGCTCGCCGTGGCCCGCGGAGGGCTCGGCGGGCTCGCACCCGCCCGCCACGGGCCCTGGCGCGTCGGCGCGGGCCTGGCCGATCTCGCTATGGCCCGCGGCGGGCTCCCCGGGCTCGCCCCCGCCCGCCCCGGGCCCTGGCGCGTCGGCGCGGGCCTCGCCGAGCTCGCCGTGGCCCGCGGCGGGCTCGGCGGGCTCGCCCCCGCCTGCCGCGGGCCCTGGCGCGTCGGCGCGGGTCTCGCCGAGCTCGCCGTGGCCCGCGGCGGGCTCGGCGGGCTCGCCCCCGCCCGCCCCGGGCCCTGGCGCGTCGGCTCGGGCCTCGCCGAGCTCGTCGTGGCCCGCGGCGGGCTCGGCGGGCTCGCCCCCGCCCGCCGCGGGCCCTGGCACGTCAGAGCGGGCCTCGCCGAGCTCGCCGTGGCCCGCGCCGGGCTCGGCGGGCTCGCCCCCGCCCGCCCCGGGCCCTGGTGCGTCGGCGCGGGCCTCGCCGAGCTCGCCGTGGCCCGCGGCGGGCTCCCCAGGCTCGCCCCCGCCCGCCCCGGGCCCTGGCGCGTCGGAGCGGGCCTCGCCGAGAACGCCGTGGCCCGCGGCGGGCTCGGCGGGCTCGCCCCCGCCCGCCGCGGGCCCTGGCGCGTCGGCGCGGTCCTCGCCGAGCTCGCCGTGGCCCGCGGCGGGCTCGGCGGGCTCGCCCCCGCCCGCCCCGGGCCCTGGCGCGTCGGCGCGGGCCTCGCCGAGCTCGCCGTGGCCCGCGGCGGGCTCGGCGGGCTCGCCCCCGCCCGCCCCGGGCCCTGGCGCGTCGGCGCGGGCCTCGCCGAGCTCGCCGTGGCCCGCAGCGGGCTCGGCGGGCTCGCCCCCGCCCGCCCCGGGCCCTGGCGCGTCGGCTTGGGCCTCGCCGAGCTCGCCGTGGCCCGCGGCGGGCTCGGCGGGCTCGCCCCCGCCCGCCCCGGGCCCTGGCGCGTCGGCGCGGGCCTCGCCGAGCTCGCCGTGGCCCGCGGCGGGCTCGGCGGGCTCGCCCCCGCCCGCCGCGGGCCCTGGCGCGTCGGCGCGGGCCTCGCCGAGCTCGCCGTGGCCCGCGGCGGGCTCGGCGGGCTCGCCCCCGCCCGCCCCGGGCCCTGGCGCGTCGGCGCGGGCCTCGCCGAGCTCGCCGTGGCCCGCGGCGGGCTCGGCGGGCTCGCCCCCGCCCGCCGCGGGCCCTGGCGCGTCGGCGCGGGCCTCGCCGAGCTGGCCGTGGCCCGCGGCGGGCTCGGCGGGCTCGCCCCCGCCCGCCGCGGGCCCTGGCGCGTCGGCGCGGGCCTCGCCGAGCTCGCCGTGGCCCGCGGCGGGCTCGGCGGGCTCGCCCCCGCCCGCCCCGGGCCCTGGCGCGTCGGCGCGGGCCTCGCCGAGATCGCCGTGGCCCGCGGCGGGCTCGGCGGGCTCGCCCCCGCCCGCCCCGGGCCCTGGCGCGTCGGCGCGGGCCTCGCCGAGCTCGCCGTGGCCCGCGGCGGGCTCCCCGGGCTCGCCCCCGCCCGCCCCGGGCCCTGGCGCGTCGGCGCGGGCCTCGCCGAGCTCGCCGTGGCCCGCGGTGGGCTCGGCGGGCTCGCCCCCGCCCGCCGCGGGCCCTGGCGCGTCGGCGCGGGCCTCGCCGAGCTCGCCGTGGCCCGCGGTGGGCCTCGGCGGGCTCGCCCCCGCCCGCCGCGGGCCCTGGCGCGTCGGCGCGGGCCTCGCCGAGCTCGCCGTGGCCCGCGGCGGGCTCGGCGGGCTCGCCCCCGCCCGCCCCGGGCCCTGGCGCGTCGGCGCGGGCCTCGCCGAGCTCGCCGTGGCCCGCGGCGGGCTCGGCGGGCTCGCCCCCGCCCGCCGCGGGCCCTGGCGCGTCGGCGCGGGCCTCGCCGAGCTCGCCGTGGCCCGCGGCGGGCTCGGCGGGCTCGCCCCCGCCCGCCCCGGGCCCTGGCGCGTCGGCGCGGGCCTCGCCGAGCTCGCCGTGGCCCGCGGCGGGCTCGGCGGGCTCGCCCCCGCCCACCCCAGGCCATGACGCGTCGGCGCGGGCCTCGCCGAGCTCGCCGTGGCCCGCGGCGGGCTCGGCGGGCTCGCCCCCGCCCGCCACGGGCCCTGGCGCGTCGGCGCGGGACTCGCCGAGCTCGCCGTGGCCCGTGGCGGGCTCCCCGGGCTCGCCCCCGCCCGCCCCGGGCCCTGGCGCGTCGGAGCGGGCCTCGCCGAGCTTGCCGTGGCCCGCGGCGGGCTCGGCGGGCTCGCCCCCGCCCGCCGCGGGCCCTGGCGCGTCGGCGCGGGCCTCGCCGAGCTGGCCGTGGCCCGCGGCGGGCTCGGCGGGCTCGCCCCCGCCCGCCGCGGGCCCTGGCGCGTCGGCCCGGGCCTCGCCGAGCTCGCCGTGGCCCGCGGCGGGCTCGGCGGGCTCGCCCCCGCCCGCCCCGGGCCCTGGCGCGTCGGAGCGGGCCTCGCCGAGAACGCCGTGGCCCGCGGCGGGCTCGGCGGGCTCGCCCCCGCCCGTCGCGGGCCCTGGCGCGTCGGAGCGGGCCTCGCCGAGAACGCCGTGGCCCGCGGCGGGCTCGGCGGGGCTCGCCCCCGCCCGCCGCGGGCCCTGGCGCGTCGGCGCGAGCCTCGCCGAGCTCGCCGTGGCCCGCGGCGGGCTCGGCGGGCTCGCCCCCGCCCACCCCGGGCCCTGGCGCGTCGGCGCGGGCCTCGCCGAGCTCGCCATGGCCCGCGGCGGGCTCCCCGGGCTCGCCCCCGCCCGCCGCGGGCCCTGGCGCGTCGGCGCGGGCCTCGCCGAGCTCGCCGTGACCCGCGGCGGGCTCGGCGGGCTCGCCCCCGCCCGCCGCAGGCCCTGGCGCGTCGGCGCGGGCCTCGCCGAGCTCGCCGTGGCCCGCGGCGGGCTCGGCGGGCTCGCCCCCGCCCGCCGCGGGCCCTGGCGCGTCGGCGCGGGCCTCGCCGAGCTCGCCGTGGCCCGCGGAGGGCTCGGCGGGCTCGCCCCCGCCCGCCACGGGCCCTGGCGCGTCGGCGCGGGCCTGGCCGATCTCGCTATGGCCCGCGGCGGGCTCCCCGGGCTCGCCCCCGCCCGCCCCGGGCCCTGGCGCGTCGGCGCGGGCCTCGCCGAGCTCGCCGTGGCCCGCGGCGGGCTCGGCGGGCTCGCCCCCGCCTGCCGCGGGCCCTGGCGCGTCGGCGCGGGTCTCGCCGAGCTCGCCGTGGCCCGCGGCGGGCTCGGCGGGCTCGCCCCCGCCCGCCCCGGGCCCTGGCGCGTCGGCTCGGGCCTCGCCGAGCTCGTCGTGGCCCGCGGCGGGCTCGGCGGGCTCGCCCCCGCCCGCCGCGGGCCCTGGCACGTCAGAGCGGGCCTCGCCGAGCTCGCCGTGGCCCGCGCCGGGCTCGGCGGGCTCGCCCCCGCCCGCCGCGGGCCCTGGTGCGTCGGCGCGGGCCTCGCCGAGCTCGCCGTGGCCCGCGGCGGGCTCCCCAGGCTCGCCCCCGCCCGCCGCGGGCCCTGGCGCGTCGGAGCGGGCCTCGCCGAGAACGCGGTGGCCCGCGGCGGGCTCGGCGGGCTCGCCCCCGCCCGCCGCGGGCCCTGGCGCGTCGGCGCGGTCCTCGCCGAGCTCGCCGTGGCCCGCGGCGGGCTCGGCGGGCTCGCCCCCGCCCGCCCCGGGCCCTGGCGCGTCGGCGCGGGCCTCGCCGAGCTCGCCGTGGCCCGCGGCGGGCTCGGCGGGCTCGCCCCCGCCCGCCCCGGGCCCTGGCGCGTCGGCGCGGGCCTCGCCGAGCTCGCCGTGGCCCTCGGCAGGCTCGGCGGGCTCGCCCCCCGCCCGTCGCGGGCCCTGGCGCGTCGGCGCGGGCCTCGCCGAGCTCGCCGTGGCCCGCGGCGGGCTCGGCGGGCTCGCCCCCGCCCGCCGCGGGCCCTGGCGCGTCGGCGCGGGCCTCGCCGAGCTCGCCGTGGCCCGCGGCGGGCTCGGCGGGCTCGCCCCCGCCCGCCCCGGGCCCTGGCGCGTCGGCTTGGGCCTCGCCGAGCTCGCCGTGGCCCGCGGCGGGCTCGGCGGGCTCGCCCCCGCCCGCCACGGGCCCTGGCGCGTCGGCGCGGGCCTCGCCGAGCTCGCCGTGGCCCGCGGCGCGCTCGGTGGGCTCGCCCCCGCCCACCCCGAGCCATGGCGCGTCGGCGTGGGCCTCGCCGAGCTCGCCGTGGCCCGCGGCGGGCTCGGCGGGCTCGCCCCCGCCCGCCGCGGGCCCTGGCGCGTCGGCGCGGGCCTCGCCGAGCTCGCCGTGGCCCGCGGCAGGCTCGGCGGGCTCGCCCCCGCCCGCCCCGGGCCCTGGCGCGTCGGAGCGGGCCTCGCCGAGCTCGCCGTGGCCCGCGGCGGGCTCGGCGGGCTCGCCCCCGCCCGCCCCGGGCCCTGGCGCGTCGGCGCGGGCCTCGCCGAGCTGGCCGTGGCCCTCGGCGGGCTCGGCGGGCTCGCCCCCGCCCGCCCCAGGCCCTGGCGCGTCGGCGCGGGCCTCGCCGAGCTCGCCGTGGCCCGCGGCGGGCTCGGCGGGCTCGCCCCTGCCCGCCCCGGGCCCTGGCGCGTCGGCGCGGGCCTCGCCGAGATCGCCGTGGCCCGCGCCGGGCTCGGCGGGCTCGCCCCCGCCCGCCGCGGGCCCTGGCGCGTCGGCACGGGCCTCGCCGAGCTCGCCGTGGCCCGCGGCGGGCTCGGCGGGCTCGCCCCTGCCCGCCCCGGGCCCTGGCGCGTCGGCGCGGGCCTCGCCGAGATCGCCGTGGCCCGCGCCGGGCTCGGCGGGCTCGCCCCCGCCCGCCGCGGGCCCTGGCGCGTCGGCACGGGCCTCGCCGAGCTCGCCGTGGCCCGCGGAGGGCTCGGCGGGCTCGCCCCCGCCCGCCCCGGGCCCTGGCGCGTCGGCGCGGGCCTCGCCGAGCTCGCCGTGGCCCGCGGCGGGCTCCCCGGGCTCGCCCCCGCCCGCCCCGGGCCCTGGCGCGTCGGCGCGGGCCTCGCCGAGCTCGCCGTGGCCCGCGGCGGGCTCGGCGGGCTCGCCCCCGCCTGCCGCGGGCCCTGGCGCGTCGGCGCGGGTCTCGCCGAGCTCGCCGTGGCCCGCGGCGGGCTCGGCGGGCTCGCCCCCGCCCGCCGCGGGCCCTGGCGCGTCGGCTCGGGCCTCGCCGAGCTCGCCGTGGCCCGCGGCGGGCTCCCCGGGCTCGCCCCCGCCCGCCCCGGGCCCTGGCGCGTCGGAGCGGGCCTCACCGAGAACGCCGTGGCCCGCGGCGGGCTCGGCGGGCTCGCCCCCGCCCGCCGCGGGCCCTGGCGCGTCGGCGCGGTCCTCGCCGAGCTCGCCGTGGCCCGCGGCGGGCTCCCCGGGCTCGCCCCCGCCCGCCCCGGGCCCTGGCGCGTCGGCGCGGGCCTCGCCGAGCTCGCCGTGGCCCGCGGCGGGCTCGGCGGGCTCGCCCCCGCCCGCCCCGGGCCCTGGCGCGTCGGCGCGGGCCTCGCCGAGCTCGCCGTGGCCCTCGGCGGGCTCGGCGGGCTCGCCCCCGCCCGTCGCGGGCCCTGGCGCGTCGGCGCGGGCCTCGCCGAGCTCGC
Source organism: Struthio camelus (assembly GCF_040807025.1). Classification (NCBI taxonomy): domain Eukaryota; kingdom Metazoa; phylum Chordata; class Aves; order Struthioniformes; family Struthionidae; genus Struthio; species Struthio camelus. The sequence goes on from NW_027182619.1 coordinate 16,083, forward strand.
CGTGGCCCGCGGCGGGCTCCCCGGGCTCGCCCCCGCCCGCCCCGGGCCCTGGCGCGTCGGCGCGGGCCTCGCCGAGCTCGCCGTGGCCCGCGGCGGGCTCGGCGGGCTCGCCCCCGCCCGCCCCGGGCCCTGGCGCGTCGGTGCGGGCCTCGCCGAGCTCGCCGTGGCCCGCGGCGGGCTCGGCGGGCTCGCCCCCGCCCGCCACGGGCCCTGGCGCGTCGGCGCGGGCCTCGCCGAGCTCGCCGTGGCCCGCAGCGCGCTCGGTGGGCTCGCCCCCGCCCACCCCGGGCCATGGCGCGTCAGCGTGGGCCTCGCCGAGCTCGCCGTGGCCCGCGGCGGGCTCGGCGGGCTCGCCCCCGCCCGCCGCGGGCCCTGGCGCGTCGGCGCGGGCCTCGCCGAGCTCGCCGTGGCCCGCGGCGGGCTCGGCGGGCTCGCCCCCGCCCGCCCCGGGCCCTGGCGCGTCGGAGCGGGCCTCGCCGAGCTCGCCGTGGCCCGCGGCGGGCTCGGCGGGCTCGCCCCCGCCCGCCGCGGGCCCTGGCGCGTCGGCGCGGGCCTCGCCGAGCTGGCCGTGGCCCTCGGCGGGCTCGGCGGGCTCGCCCCCGCCCGCCCCGGGCCCTGGCGCGTCGGCGCGGGCCTCGCCGAGCTCGCCGTGGCCCGCGGCGGGCTCGGCGGGCTCGCCCCTGCCCGCGCCGGGCCCTGGCGCGTCGGCGCGGGCCTCGCCGAGATCGCCGTGGCCCGCGGCGGGCTCGGCGGGCTCGCCCCCGCCCGCCCCGGGCCCTGGCGCGTCGGCACGGGCCTCGCCGAGCTCGCCGTGGCCCGCGGAGGGCTCGGCGGGCTCGCCCCCACCCGCCACGGGCCCTGGCGCGTCGGCGCGGGCCTCGCCGAGCTCGCCATGGCCCGCGGCGGGCTCCCCGGGCTCGCCCCCGCCCGCCCCGGGCCCTGGAGCGTCGGTGCGGGCCTCGCCGAGCTCGCCGTGGCCCGCGGCGGGCTCGGCGGGCTCGCCCCCGCCCGCCCCGGGCCCTGGCGCGTCGGAGCGGGTCTCGCCGAGCTCGCCGTGGCCCGCGGCGGGCTCGGCGGGCTCGCCCCCGCCCGCCGCGGGCCCTGGCGCGTCGGCTCGGGCCTCGCCGAGCTCGCCGTGGCCCGCGGCGGGCTCGGCGGGCTCGCCCCCGCCCGCCGCGGGCCCTGGCACGTCAGAGCGGGCCTCGCCGAGCTCGCCGTGGCCCGCGCCGGGCTCGGCGGGCTCGCCCCCGCCCGCCGCGGGCCCTGGCGCGTCGGCGCGGGCCTCGCCGAGCTCGCCGTGGCCCGCGCCGGGCTCGGCGGGCTCGCCCCCGCCCGCCGCGGGCCCTGGCGCGTCGGCGCGGGCCTCGCCGAGCTCGCCGTGGCCCGCGGCGGGCTCGGCGGGCTCGCCCCCGCCCGCCCCGGGCCCTGGCGCGTCGGAGCGGGCCTCGCCGAGCTCGCCGTGGCCCGCGGCGGGCTCAGCGGGCTCGCCCCCGCCTGCCGCGGGCCCTGGCGCGTCGGCGCGGGCCTCGCCGAGAACGCCGTGGCCCGCGGCGGGCTCGGCGGGCTCGCCCCCGCCCGCCCCGGGCCCTGGCGCGTCGGCGCGGGCCTCGCCGAGCTCGCCGTGGCCCGCGGCGGGCTCGGCGGGCTCGCCCCCGCCCGCCGCGGGCCCTGGCACGTCGGCGCGGGCCTCGCCGAGCTCGCCGTGGCCCTCGGCGGGCTCGGCGGGCTCGCGCCCGCCCGTCGCGGGCCCTGGCGCGTCGGCGCGGGCCTCGCCGAGATCGCCGTGGCCCGCGGCGCGCTCGGCGGGCTCGCCCCCGCCCGCCCCGGGCCCTGGCGCGTCGGAGCGGGCCTCGCCGAGATCGCCGTGGCCCACGGCGGGCTCCCCGGGCTCGCCCCCGCCCGCCGCGGGCCCTGGCGCGTCGGAGCGGGCCTCGCCGAGAACGCCGTGGCCCACGGCGGGCTCGGCGGGCTCGCCCCCGCCCGCCGCGGGCCCTGGCGCGTCGGCACGGGCCTCGCCGAGCTCGCCATGGCCCGCGGCGGGCTCGGCGGGCTCGCCCCCGCCCGCCCCGGGCCCTGGCGCGTCGGCGCGGGCCTCGCCGAGCTCGCCGTGGCCCTCGGCGGGCTCGGCGGGCTCGCCCCCGCCCGCCGCGGGCCCTGGCGCGTCGGCGCGGGCCTCGCCGAGCTCGCCGTGGCCCGCGGCGGGCTCGGCGGGCACGCCCCGCCCGCCGCGGGCCCTGGCGCGTCGGCGTGGGCCTCGCCGAGCTCGCCGTGGCCCGCGCCGGGCTCGGCGGGCTCGCCCCCGCCCGCCCCGGGCCCTGGCGCGTCGGTGCGGGCCTCGCCGAGATCGCCGTGGCCCGCGGCGGGCTCCCCGGGCTCGTCCCCGCCCGCCGTGAGCCCTGGCGCGTCGGCGCGGGCCTCGCCGAGCTCGCCGTGGCCCGCGGCGGGCTCGGCGGGCTCGCCCCGCCCGCCCCGGGCCCTGGCGCGCGGCGCGGGCCTCGCCGAGCTCGCCGTGGCCCGCGGCGGGCTCGGCGGGCTCGCCCCCGCCCGCCGCGGGCCCTGGCGCGTCGGCGCGGGCCTCGCCGAGCTCGCCGTGGCCCGCGCCGGGCTCGGCGGGCTCGCCCCCGCCCCGCCCGGGCCCTGGCGCGTCGGCGCGGGCCTCGCCGAGCTCGCCGTGGCCCGCGGCGGGCTCGGCGGGCTCGCCCCCGCCCGCCCCGGGCCCTGGCGCGTCGGCGCGGGCCTCGCCGAGCTCGCCGTGGCCCGCGGCGGCTCGGCGGGCTCGCCCCTGCCCGCCGCGGGCCCTGGCGCGTCGGAGCGGGCCTTGCCGAGCTCGCCGTGGCCCGCGGCGGGCTCGGCGGGCTCGCCCCCGCCCACCCCGGGCCCTGGCGCGTCGGCGCGGGCCTCGCCGAGATCGCCGTGCGCCCGCGGCGGCTCCCCAGGCTCGCCCCCGCCCGCCCCGGGCCCTGCGCGTCGGAGCGGGCCTCGCGAGAACGCCGTGGCCCGCGGCGGGCTCGGCGGGCTCGCCCCCGCCCGTCGCGGGCCCTGGCGCGTCGGCGCGGGCCTCGCCGAGCTCGCCGTGGCCCGCGGCGGCTCGGCGGGCTCGCCCCCGCCCGCCCCGGGCCCTGGCGCGTCGGCGCGGGCCTCGCCAAGCTCGCCGTGGCCCGCGGCGGGCTCGGCGGGCTCGCCCCCCGCCCGCCGCGGGCCCTGGCGCGTCGGCGCGGGCCTCGCCGAGCTCGCCGTGGCCCGCGGCGGGCTCCCCGGGCTCGCCCCCGCCCGCCCCGGGCCCTGGCGCGTCGGCGCGGGCCTCGCCGAGCTCGCCGTGGCCCGCGGCGGGCTCGGCGGGCTCGCCCCCGCCGCCGCGGGCCCTGGCGCGTCGGCGCGGGCCTCGCCGAGCTCGCCGTGGCCCGCGGCGGGCTCGGCGGGCTCGCCCCCGCCCGCCGCGGGCCCTGGCGCGTCGGCGCGGGCCTCGCCGAGCTCGCCGTGGCCCGCGGCGGGCTCCCCGGGCTCGCCCCCGCCCGCCGCGGGCCCTGGCGCGTCGGCGCGGGCCTCGCCGAGCTCGCCGTGGCCCGCGGCGGGCTCGGCGGGCTCGCCCCCGCCCCCCGCCGGCCCGGCGCGTCGGCGCGGGCCTCGCCGAGCTCGCCGTGGCCCGCGGCGGGCTCGGCGGGCTCGCCCCGCCCGCCGCGGGCCCTGGCGCGTCGGCGTGGGCCTCGCCGAGCTCGCCGTGGCCCGCGCCGGGCTCGGCGGGCTCGCCCCCGCCCACCCCGGGCCCTGGCGCGTCGGCGCGGGCCTCGCCGAGCTCGCCGTGGCCCGCGGAGGGCTCGGCGGGCTCGCCCCACCCGCCACGGGCCCTGGCGCGTCGGAGCGGGCCTCCGCGAGAACGCCGTGGCCCGCGGCGGGCTCGGCGGGCTCGCCCCCGCCCGTCGCGGGCCCTGGCGCGTCGGCGCGGGCCTCGCCGAGCTCGCCGTGGCCCGCGGCGGGCTCGGCGGGCTCGCCCCCGCCCGCCGCGGGCCCTGGCGCGTCGGCGCGGGTCTCGCCGAGCTCGCCGTGGCCCGCGGCGGGCTCGGCGAGCTCGCCCCCGCCCGCCCCGGGCCCTGGCGCGTCGGCTCGGGCCTCGCCGAGCTCGTCGTGGCCCGCGGCGGGCTCGGCGGGCTCGCCCCCGCCCGCCGCGGGCCCTGGCACGTCAGAGCGGGCCTCGCCGAGCTCGCCGTGGCCCGCGGCGGCTCGGCGGGCTCGCCCCCGCCCGCCGCGGGCCCTGGTGCGTCGGCGCGGGCCTCGCCGAGCTCGCCGTGGCCCGCGGCGGGCTCCCCGGGCTCGCCCGCCCGCCGCCCGGGCCCTGGCGCGTCGGAGCGGGCCTCGCCGAGAACGCCGTGGCCCGCGGCGGGCTCGGCGGGCTCGCCCCCCGCCCGCCGCGGGCCCTGGCGCGTCGGCGCGGGCCTCGCCGAGCTCGCCGTGGCCCGCCGTGGCCCGCGGCGGGCTCGGCGGGCTCGCCCCCGCCCGCCCCGGGCCCTGGCACGTCGGCGCGGGCCTCGCCGAGCTCGCCGTGGCCCGCGGCGGGCTCGGCGGGCTCGCCCCCGCCCGCCCCGGGCCCTGGCGCGTCGGCGCGGGCCTCGCCGAGCTCGCCGTGGCCCGCGGCGGGCTCCCCGGGCTCGCCCCCGCCCGTCGCGGGCCCTGGCGCGTCGGCGCGGGCCTCGCCGAGCTCGCCGTGGCCCGCGGCGGGCTCCCCGGGCTCGCCCCCGCCCGCCGCGGGCCCTGGCGCGTCGGCGCGGGCCTCGCCGAGCTGGCCGTGGCCCGCGCCGGGCTCGGCGGGCTCGCCCCGCCCGCCGCGGGCCCTGGCGCGTCGGCGCGGGCCTCGCCGAGCTCGCCGTGGCCCGCGGCGGGCTCGGCGGGCTCGCCCCCGCCCGCCGCGGGCCCTGGCGCGTCGGCGCGGGCCTCGCCGAGCTGGCCGTGGCCTGCGGCGGGCTCGGCGGGCTCGCCCCCGCCCGCCGCGGGCCCTGGCGCGTCGGCGCGGGCCTCGCCGAGCTCGCCGTGGCCCGCGGCGGGCTCGGCGGGCTCGCCCCCGCCCGCCGCGGGCCCTGGCGCGTCGGCGCGGGCCTCGCCGAGCTCGCCGTGGCCCGCGGCGGGCTCGGCGGGCTCGCCCCCGCCCGCCCCGGGCCCTGGCGCGTCGGCGCGGGCCTCGCCGAGCTCGCCGTGGCCCGCGGCGGGCTCGGCGGGCTCGCCCCCGCCCGCCCCGGGCCCTGGCGCGTCGGCGCGGGCCTCGCCGAGCTCGCCGTGGCCCGCGGCGGGCTCGGCGGGCTCGCCCCCGCCCGCCCCGGGCCCTGGCGCGTCGGCGCGGGCCTCGCCGAGCTCGCCGTGGCCCTCGGCGGGCTCGGCGGGCTCGCCCCCGCCCGCCCCGGGCCCTGGCGCGTCGGCGCGGGCCTCGCCGAGCTCGCCGTGGCCCGCGGCGGGCTCCCCGGGCTCGCCCCCGCCCGCCGCGGGCCCTGGCGCGTCGGCGCGGGCCTCGCCGAGCTGGCCGTGGCCCGCGCCGGGCTCGGCGGGCTCGCCCCCGCCCGCCGCGGGCCCTGGCGCGTCGGCGCGGGCCTCGCCGAGCTCGCCGTGGCCCGCGCCGGGCTCGGCGGGCTCGCCCCCGCCCGCCGCGGGCCCTGGCGCGTCGGCGCGGGCCTCGCCGAGCTCGCTGTGGCCCGCGGCGGGCTCGGCGGGCTCGCCCCCGCCTGCCGCGGGCCCTGGCGCGTCGGCGCGGGCCTCGCCGAGCTCGCCGTGGCCCGCGGCGGGCTCGGCGGGCTCGCCCCCGCCCGCCGCGGGCCCTGGCGCGTCGGCGCGGGCCTCGCCGAGCTCGCCGTGGCCCGCGGCGGGCTCGGCGGGCTCGCCCCGCCCGCCCCGGGCCCTGGCGCGTCGGCGCGGACCTCGCCGAGCTGGCCGTGGCCCGCGGCGGGCTCGGCGGGCTCGCCCCCGCCCGCCCCGGGCCCTGGCGCGTCGGCGCGGGCCTCGCCGAGATCGCCGTGGCCCGCGGCGGGCTCCCCGGGCTCGCCCCCGCCCGCCGCGGGCCCTGGCGCGTCGGAGCGGGCCTCGCCGAGAACGCCGTGGCCCACGGCGGGCTCGGCGGGCTCGCCCCCGCCCGCCGCGGGCCCTGGCGCGTCGGCACGGGCCTCGCCGAGCTCGCCGTGGCCCGCACCGGGCTCGGCGGGCTCGCCCCCGCCCCCCGCCGGCCCTGGCGCGTCGGCGCGGGCCTCGCCGAGCTCGCCGTGGCCCGCGGCGGGCTCCCCGGGCTCGCCCCCGCCCCCCGCCGGCCCTGGCGCGTCGGCGTGGGCCTCGCCGAGCTCGCCGTGGCCCGCGCCGGGCTCCCCGGGCTCGCCCCCGCCCGCCCCGGGCCCTGGCGCGTCGGTGCGGGCCTCGCCGAGCTCGCCGTGGCCCGCGGTGGGCTCGGCGGGCTCGCCCCCGCCCGCCGTGAGCCCTGGTGCATCGGAGCGGGCCTCGCCGAGAACGCCGTGGCCCGCGGCGGGCTCGGCGGGCTCGCCCCCGCCCGCCCCGGGCCCTGGCGCGTCGGAGCAGGCCTCGCCGAGAACGCCGTGGCCCGCGGCGGGCTCGGCGGGCTCGCCCCCGCCCGCCCCGGGCCCTGGCGCGTCGGCGCGGGCCTCGCCGAGCTCGCCGTGGCCCCGCGGCGGGCTCGGCGGGCTCGCCCCCGCCCGCCGCGGGCCCTGGCGCGTCGGCGCGGGCCTCGCCGAGCTCGCCGTGGCCCGCGGCGGGCTCCCCGGGCTCGCCCCCGCCAGCCCCGGGCCCTGGCGCGTCGGCGCGGGCCTCGCCGAGCTCGCCGTGGCCCGCGGCGGGGCTCGGCGGGCTCGCCCCCGCCCGCCGCGGGCCCTGGCGCGTCGGCGCGGGCCTCGCCGAGCTCGCCGTGGCCCGCGCCGGGCTCGGCGGGCTCGCCCCCGCCCGCCCCGGGCCCTGGCGCGTCGGCGCGGGCCTCGCCGAGATCGCCGTGGCCCGCGGCGGGCTCCCCGGGCTCGCCCCCGCCCGCCGCGGGCCCTGGCGCGTCGGAGCGGGCCTCGCCGAGAACGCCGTGGCCCACGGCGGGCTCGGCGGGCTCGCCCCCGCCCGCCGCGGGCCCTGGCGCGTCGGCACGGGCCTCGCCGAGCTCGCCGTGGCCCGCACCGGGCTCGGCGGGCTCGCCCCCGCCCCCGCCGGCCCTGGCGCGTCGGCGCGGGCCTCGCCGAGCTCGCCGTGGCCCGCGGCGGGCTCCCGGGCTCGCCCCCGCCCCCCGCCGGCCCTGGCGCGTCGGCGTGGGCCTCGCCGAGCTCGCCGTGGCCCGCGCCGGGCTCCCCGGGCTCGCCCCCGCCCGCCCCGGGCCCTGGCGCGTCGGTGCGGGCCTCGCCGAGCTCGCCGTGGCCCGCGGTGGGCTCGGCGGGCTCGCCCCCGCCCGCCGTGAGCCCTGGTGCATCGGAGCGGGCCTCGCCGAGAACGCCGTGGCCCGCGGCGGGCTCGGCGGGCTCGCCCCCGCCCGCCCCGGGCCCTGGCGCGTCGGAGCAGGCCTCGCCGAGAACGCCGTGGCCCGCGGCGGGCTCGGCGGGCTCGCCCCCGCCCGCCCCGGGCCCTGGCGCGTCGGCGCGGGCCTCGCCGAGCTCGCCGTGGCCCGCGGCGGGCTCGGCGGGCTCGCCCCCGCCCGCCGCGGGCCCTGGCGCGTCGGCGCGGGCCTCGCCGAGCTCGCCGTGGCCCGCGGCGGGCTCCCCGGGCTCGCCCCCGCCAGCCCCGGGCCCTGGCGCGTCGGCGCGGGCCTCGCCGAGCTCGCCGTGGCCCGCGGCGGGCTCGGCGGGCTCGCCCCCGCCCGCCGCGGGCCCTGGCGCGTCGGCGCGGGCCTCGCCGAGCTCGCCGTGGCCCGCGCCGGGCTCGGCGGGCTCGCCCCCGCCCGCCGCGGGCCCTGGCGCGTCGGCGCGGGCCTCGCCGAGCTGGCCGTGGCCCGCGGCGGGCTCGGCGGGCTCGCCCCCGCCCGCCGCGGGCCCTGGCGCGTCGGCGCGGGCCTCGCCGAGATCGCCGTGGCCCGCGGCGGGCTCGGCGGGCTCGCCCCCGCCCGCCCCGGGCCCTGGCGCGTCGGAGCGGGCCTCGCCGAGAACGCCGTGGCCCGCGGCGGGCTCGGCGGGCTCGCCCCCGCCCGTCGCGGGCCCTGGCGCGTCGGCGCGGGCCTCGCCGAGCTCGCCGTGGCCCGCGGCGGGCTCTCCGGGCTCGCCCCCGCCCGCCGCGGGCCCTGGCGCGTCGGCGCGGGCCTCGCCGAGCTGGCCGTGGCCCGCGCCGGGCTCGGCGGGCTCGCCCCCGCCCACCGCGGGCCCTGGCGCGTCGGCGCGGGCCTCGCCGAGCTCGCCGTGGCCCGTGCCGGGCTCGGCGGGCTCGCCCCCGCCCGCCGCGGGCCCTGGCGCGTCGGCGCGGGCCTCGCCGAGCTCGCCGTGGCCCGCGGCGGGCTCGGCGGGCTCGCCCCCGCCCGCCGCGGGCCCTGGCGCGTCGGCGCGGGCCTCGCCGAGCTCGCCGTGGCCCGCGGCGGGCTCGGCGGGCTCGCCCCCGCCCGCCGCGGGCCCTGGCGCGTCGGCGCGGGCCTCGCCGAGCTCGCCGTGGCCCGCGGCGGGCTCGGCGGGCTCGCCCCCGCCCGCCCCGGGCCCTGGCGCGTCGGCGCGGGCCTCGCCGAGCTGGCCGTGGCCCGCGGCGGGCTCGGCGGGCTCGCCCCCGCCCGCCCCGGCCCTGGCGCGTCGGCGCGGGCCTCGCCGAGCTCGCCGTGGCCCGCGGCGGGCTCGGCGGGCTCGCCCCCGCCCGCCCCGGGCCCTGGCGCGTCGGCGCGGGCCTCGCCGAGCTCGCCGTGGCCCGCGCCGGGCTCGGCAGGCTCGCCCCCGCCCGCCCCGGGCCCTGGCACGTCGGCGCGGGCCTCGCCGAGCTCGCCGTGGCCCTCGGCGGGCTCGGCGGGCTCGCCCCCGCCCGTCGCGGGCCCTGGCGCGTCGGCGCGGGCCTCGCCGAGATCGCCGTGGCCCGCGGCGCACTCGGCGGGCTCGCCCCCGCACGCCCCGGGCCCTGGCGCGTCGGAGCGGGCCTCGCCGAGATCGCCGTGGCCCACGGCGGGCTCCCCGGGCTCGCCCCCGCCCGCCGCGGGCCCTGGCGCGTCGGAGCGGGCCTCGCCGAGAACGCCGTGGCCCACGGCGGGCTCGGCGGGCTCGCCCCCGCCCGCCGCGGGCCCTGGCGCGTCGGCGCGGGCCTCGCCGAGCTCGCCGTGGCCCGCACCGGGCTCGGCGGGCTCGCCCCCGCCCGCCCCGGGCCCTGGCGCGTCGGCGCGGGCCTCGCCGAGCTCGCCGTGGCCCGCGGCGGGCTCGGCGGGCTCGCCCCCGCCCCCCGCCGGCCCTGGCGCGTCGGCGCGGGCCTCGCCGAGCTCGCCGTGGCCCGCGGCGGGCTCGGCGGGCTCGCCCCCGCCCGCCGCGGGCCCTGGCGCGTCGGCGCGGGCCTCGCCGAGCTCGCCGTGGCCCGCGGCGGGCTCGGCGGGCTCGCCCCCGCCCCCCGCCGGCCCTGGCGCGTCGGCGCGGGCCTCGCCGAGCTCGCCGTGGCCCGCGGCGGGCTCGGCGGGCTCGCCCCCGCCCGCCGCGGGCCCTGGCGCGTCGGCGCGGGCCTCGCCGAGCTCGCCGTGACCCGCGGCGGGCTCGGCGGGCTCGCCCCCGCCCGCCCCGGGCCCTGGCGCGTCGGCGCGGGCCTCGCCGAGCTCGCCGTGGCCCGCGGCGGGCTCGGCGGGCTCGCCCCCGCCCGCCGCGGGCCCTGGCGCGTCGGCGCGGGCCTCGCCGAGCTCGCCGTGGCCCGCGGAGGGCTCGGCGGGCTCGCCCCCACCCGCCACGGGCCCTGGCGCATCGGCGCGGGCCTCGCCGATCTCGCCATGGCCCGCGGCGGGCTCCCCGGGCTCGCCCCCGCCCGCCCCGGGCCCTGGCGCGTCGGCGCGGGCCTCGCCGAGCTCGCCGTGGCCCGCGGCGGGCTCGGCGGGCTCGCCCCCGCCCGCCGCGGGCCCTGGCGCGTCGGCGCGGGTCTCGCCGAGCTCGCCATGGCCCGCGGCGGGCTCGGCGAGCTCGCCCCCGCCCGCCGCGGGCCCTGGCACGTCAGAGCGGGCCTCGCCGAGCTCGCCGTGGCCCGCGCCGGGCTCGGCGGGCTCGCCCCCGCCCGCCGCGGGCCCTGGCGCGTCGGCGCGGGTCTCGCCGAGCTCGCCATGGCCCGCGGCGGGCTCGGCGGGCTCGCCCCCGCCCGCCCCGGGCCCTGGCGCGTCGGCGCGGGCCTCGCCGAGATCGCCGTGGCCCGCGGCGGCTCGGCGGGCTCGCCCCCGCCCGCCCCGGGCCCTGGCGCGTCGGCGCGGGCCTCGCCGAGCTCGCCGTGGCCCGCGGCGGGCTCCCCGGGCTCGCCCCCGCCCGCCCCGGGCCCTGGCGCGTCGGCGCGGGCCTCGCCGAGCTCGCCGTGGCCCGCGGTGGGCTCGGCGGGCTCGCCCCCCGCCCGCCGCGGGCCCTGGCGCGTCGGCGCGGGCCTCGCCGAGCTCGCCGTGGCCCGCGGCGGGCTCGGCGGGCTCGCCCCCGCCCGCCCCGGGCCCTGGCGCGTCGGCGCGGGCCTCGCCGAGCTCGCCGTGGCCCGCGGCGGGCTCGGCGGGCTCGCCCCCGCCCGCCCCGGGCCCTGGCGCGTCGGCGCGGGCCTCGCCGAGCTGGCCGTGGCCCGCGGCGGGCTCGGCGGGCTCGCCCCCGCCCGCCGCGGGCCCTGGCGCGTCGGCGCGGGCCTCGCCGAGCTCGCCGTGGCCCGCGGCGGGCTCGGCGGGATCGCCCCCGCCCGCCCCGGGCCCTGGCGCGTCGGCGCGGGCCTCGCCGAGCTCGCCGTGGCCCGCGGCGGGCTCGGCGGGCTCGCCCCCGCCCGCCCCGGGCCTGGCGCGTCGGCGCGGGCCTCGCCGAGCTCGCCGTGGCCCGCGGCGGGGCTCGGCGGGCTCGCCCCCGCCCACCCCAGGCCATGATGCGTCGGCGCGGGCCTCGCCGAGCTCGCCGTGGCCCGCGGCGGGCTCGGCGGGCTCGCCCCCGCCCGCCCCGGGCCCTGGCGCGTCGGCGCGGGACTCGCCGAGCTCGCCGTGGCCCGTGGCGGCTCCCCGGGCTCGCCCCCGCCCGCCCCCGGGCCCTGGCGCGTCGGAGCGGGCCTCGCCGAGCTCGCCGTGGCCCGCGGCGGGCTCGGCGGGCTCGCCCCCGCCCGCCGCGGGCCCTGGCGCGTCGGCGCGGGCCTCGCCGAGCTGGCCGTGGCCCGCGGCGGGCTCAGCGGGCTCGCCCCCGCCCGCCGCGGGCCCTGGCGCGTCGGCCCGGGCCTCGCCGAGCTCGCCGTGGCCCGCGGCGGGCTCGGCGGGCTCGCCCCCGCCCGCCCCGGGCCCTGGCGCGTCGGAGCGGGCCTCGCCGAGAACGCCGTGACCCGCGGCGGGCTCGGCGGGCTCGCCCCCGCCCGTCGCGGGCCCTGGCGCATCGGGGCGGGCCCGCCCGAGCTCGCCGTGGCCCGCGGCGGGCTCGGCGGGCTCGCCCCCGCCCGCCGCGGCCCTGGCGCGTCGGCGCGAGCCTCGCCGAGCTGGCCGTGGCCCGCGGCGGGCTCGGCGGGCTCGCCCCCGCCCACCCCGGGCCCTGGCGCGTCGGCGCGGGCCTCGCCGAGCTCGCCATGGCCCGCGGCGGGCTCCCCGGGCTCGCCCCCCGCCCGCCGCGGGCCCTGGCGCGTCGGCGCGGGCCTCGCCGAGCTCGCCGTGACCCGCGGCGGGCTCCCCGGGCTCGCCCCCGCCCGCCCCGGGCCCTGGCGCGTCGGAGCGGGCCTCGCCGAGAACGCCGTGGCCCACGGCGGGCTCGGCGGGCTCGCCCCCGCCCGCCGCGGGCCCTGGCGCGTCGGCGCGGGCCTCGCCGAGCTCGCCGTGGCCCGCGGCAGGCTCGGCGGGCTCGCCCCCGCCCGCCCCGGGCCCTGGCGCGTCGGCGCGGGCCTCGCCGAGCTCGCCGTGGCCCGCGGCGGGCTCGGGCTCGCCCCCGCCCGCCACGGGCCCTGGCGCGTTGGCGCGGGCCTCGCCGAGCTGGCCGTGGCCCGCGCCGGGCTCGGCGGGCTCGCCCCCGCCCGCCGCGGGCCCTGGCGCGTCGGCGCGGGCCTCGCCGAGCTCGCCGTGGCCCGCGGCGGGCTCGGCGGGCTCGCCCCCGCCCGCCGCGGGCCCTGGCGCGTCGGCGCGGGCCTCGCCGAGCTGGCCGTGGCCCGCGGCGGGCTCAGGGGGCTCGCCCCCACCCGCCGCGGGCCCTGGCGCGTCGGCGCGGGCCTCGCCGAGCTCGCCGTGGCCCGCGGCGGGCTCGGCGGGCTCGCCCCCGCCCGCCGCGGGCCCTGGCGCGTCGGCGCGGGCCTCGCCGAGCTCGCCGTGGCCCGCGGCGGGCTCGGCGGGGCTCGCCCCCGCCCGCCGCGGGCCCTGGCGCGTCGGCGTGGGCCTCGCCGAGCTGGCCGTGGCCCGCGGCGGGGTCCCCGGGCTCGCCCCCGCCCGCCCCGGGCCCTGGCGCGTCGGAGCGGGCCTCGCCGAGAACGCCGTGGCCCGCGGCGGGCTCCCCGGGCTCGCCCCCGCCCGCCCCGGGCCCTGGCGCGTCGGAGCGGGCCTCGCCGAGAACGCCGTGGCCCACGGCGGGCTCGGCGGGCTCGCCCCCGCCCGCCGCGGGCCCTGGCGCGTCGGCGCGGGCCTCGCCGAGCTCGCCGTGACCCGCGGCGGGCTCGGCGGGCTCGCCCCCGCCCGCCCCGGGCCCTGGCGCGTCGGCGCGGGCCTCGCCGAGCTCGCCGTGGCCCGCGGCGGGCTCGGCGGGCTCGCCCCCGCCCGCCGCGGGCCCTGGCGCGTCGGCGCGGGCCTCGCCGAGCTCGCCGTGGCCCGCGGCGGGCTCCCCGGGCTCGCCCCCGCCCGCCCCGGGCCCTGGCGCGTCGGCGCGGGCCTCGCCGAGCTGGCCGTGGCCCGCGGCGGGCTCGCGGGCTCGCCCCCGCCCGCCGCGGGCCCTGACGCGTCGGCGCGGGCCTCGCCGAGCTGGCCGTGGCCGCGGCGGGCTCGGCGGGCTCGCCCCCGCCCGCCGCGGGCCCTGGCGCGTCGGCGCGGGCCTCGCCGAGCTGGCCGTGGCCCGCGGCGGGCTCGGCGGGCTCGCCCCCGCCCGCCGCGGGCCCTGGCGCGTCGGCGCGGGCCTCGCCGAGCTCGCCGTGGCCCGCGGCGGGCTCGGCGGGCTCGCCCCCGCCCGCCCCGGGCCCTGGCGCGTCGGGCGGGCCTCGCCGAGAACGCCGTGGCCCGCGGCGGGCTCGGCGGGCTCGCCCCCGCCCGTCGCGGGCCCTGGCGCATCGGGGCGGGCCTCGCCGAGCTCGCCGTGGCCCGTGGCGGGCTCGGCGGGCTCGCCCCCGCCCGCCGCGGGCCCTGGCGCGTCGGCGCGAGCCTCGCCGAGCTGGCCGTGGCCCGCGGCGGGCTCGGCGGGCTCGCCCCCGCCCACCCCGGGCCCTGGCGCGTCGGGGCGGGCCTCGCCGAGCTCGCCATGGCCCGCGGCGGGCTCCCCGGGCTCGCCCCCGCCCGCCGCGGGCCCTGGCGCGTCGGCGCGGGCCTCGCCGAGCTCGCCGTGACCCGCGGCGGGCTCGGCGGGCTCGCCCCCGCCCGCCCCGGCCCTGGCGCGTCGGCGCGGGCCTCGCCGAGCTCGCCGTGGCCCGCGGCGGGCTCGGGCGGGCTCGCCCCCGCCCGCCGCGGGCCCTGGCGCGTCGGCGCGGGCCTCGCCGAGCTCGCCGTGGCCCGCGGCGGGCTCGGCGGGCTCGCCCCTGCCCGCCGCGGGCCCTGGCGCGTCGGCGCGGGTCTCGCCGAGCTCGCCGTGGCCCGCGGCGGGCTCCCCGGGCTCGCCCCCGCCCGCCCCGGGCCCTGGCGCGTCGGCTCGGGCCTCGCCGAGCTCGTCGTGGCCCGCGGCGGGCTCGGCGGGCTCGCCCCCGCCCGCCGCGGGCCTGGCGCGTCGGCTCGGGCCTCGCCGAGCTCGTCGTGGCCCGCGGCGGGCTCGGCGGGCTCGCCCCCGCCCGCCCCGGGCCCTGGCGCGTCGGCGCGGGCCTTGCCGAGCTCGCCGTGGCCCGCGGCGGCCGGCGTCGGCGGGCTCCCCCCGCCCGCCACGGGCCCTGGTGCGTCGGCGCGGGCCTCGCCGAGCTCGCCGTGGCCCGCGGCGGGCTCCCCAGGCTCGCCCCCGCCCGCCCCGGGCCCTGGCGCGTCGGAGCGGGCCTCGCCGAGAACGCCGTGGCCCGCGGCGGGCTCGGCGGGCTCGCCCCCGCCCGCCCCGGGCCCTGGCGCGTCGGCGCGGGCCTCGCCGAGATCGCCGTGGCCCGCGGCGGGCTCGGCGGGCTCGCCCCCGCCCGCCCCGGGCCCTGGCGCGTCGGGGCGGGCCTCGCCGAGCTCGCCGTGGCCCGCGGCGGGCTCCCCGGGCTCGCCCCCGCCCGCCCCGGGCCCTGGCGCGTCGGCGCGGCCTCCGCCGAGCTCGCCGTGGCCCGCGGCGGGCCTCGGCGGGCTCGCCCCCGCCCGCCGTGGGCCCTGGCATGTCAGAGCGGGCCTCGCCGAGCTCGCCGTGGCCCGCGGCGGGCTCGGCGGGCTCGCCCCCGCCCGCCGCGGGCCCTGGCGCGTCGGCGCGGGCCTCGCCGAGCTCGCCGTGGCCCGCGGCGGGCTCCCCGGGCTCGCCCCCGCCCGCCCCGGGCCCTGGCGCGTCGGAGCGGGCCTCGCCGAGAACGCCGTGGCCCGCGGCGGGCTCGGCGGGCTCGCCCCCGCCCGCCGCGGGCCCTGGCGCGTCGGCGCGGGCCTCGCCGAGCTCGCCGTGGCCCGCGGCGGGCTCGGCGGGCTCGCCCCCGCCCGCCCCGGGCCCTGGCGCGTCGGCGCGGGCCTCGCCGAGCTCGCCGTGGCCCTCGGCGGGCTCGGCGGGCTCGCCCCCGCCCGTCGCGGGCCCTGGCGTGTCGGTGCGGGCCTCGCCGAGCTCGCCGTGGCCCGCGGCGGGCTCGGCGGGCTCGCCCCCGCCCGCCCCGGGCCCTGGCGCGTCGTCGCGGGCCTTGCCGAGCTCGCCGTGGCCCGCGGCGGGCTCGGCGGGCTTGCCCCCGCCCGCCCCCGGGCCCTGGCGCGTCGGTGCGGGCCTCGCCGAGCTCGCCGTGGCCCGCGGCGCGCTCGGCGGGCTCGCCCCCGCCCACCCCGGGCCATGGCGCGTCGGCGTGGGCCTCGCCGAGCTCGCCGTGGCCCGCGGCGGGCTCGGCGGGCTCGCCCCCGCCCGCCGCGGGCCCTGGCGCGTCGGCGCGGGCCTCGCCGAGCTCGCCGTGGCCCGCGGCGGGCTCGGCGGGCTCGCCCCCGCCCGCCCCGGGCCCTGGCGCGTCGGAGCGGGCCTCGCCGAGCTCGCCGTGGCCCGCGGCGGGCTCGGCGGGCTCGCCCCCGCCCGCCCCGGGCCCTGGCGCGTCGGCGCGGGACTCGCCGAGCTCGCCGTGGCCCGCGGCGGGCTCGGCGGGCTCGCCCCCGCCCGCCCGGGCCCTGGCGCGTCGGCGCGGGCCTCGCCGAGCTCGCCGTGGCCCGCGGCGGGCTCGGCGGGCTCGCCCCCCCCCGCCGCGGGCCCTGGCGCGTCGGCGCGGGCCTCGCCGAGATCGCCGTGGCCCGCGCCGGGCTCGGCGGGCTCGCCCCCGCCCGCCCCGGGCCCTGGCGCGTCGGCGCGGGCCTCGCCGAGATCGCTGTGGCCCGCGGCGGGCTCCCCGGGCTCGCCCCCGCGCCCCGGGCCCTGGCGCGTCGGAGCGGGCCTCGCCGAGAACGCCGTGGCCCGCGGCGGGCTCGGCGGGCTCGCCCCCGCCCGCCGCGGGCCCTGGCGCATCGGCGCGGGACTCGCCGAGCTCGCCGTGGCCCGCGGCGGGCTCCCCGGGCTCGCCCCCGCCCGCCCCGGGCCCTGGCGCGTCGGAGCGGGCCTCGCCGAGAACGCCGTGGCCCGCGGCGGGCTCGGCGGGCTCGCCCCCGCCCGCCGCGGGCCCTGGCGCGTCGGCGCGGGCCTCGCCGAGATCGCCGTGGCCCGCGCCGGGCTCCCCGGGCTCGCCCCCGCCCGCCCCGGGCCCTGGCGCGTCGGAGCGGGCCTCGCCGAGAACGCCGTGGCCCGCGGCGGGCTCGGCGGGCTCGCCCCCGCCCGCCCCGGGCCCTGGCGCGTCGGCGCGGGCCTCGCCGAGCTCGCCGTGGCCCGCGGCGGGCTCGGCGGGCTCGCCCCCGCCCACCCCGGGCCCTGGCGCGTCGGCGCGGGCCCCGCCGAGCTCGCCGTGGCCCGCGGCGGGCTCGGCGGGCTCGCCCCCGCCCGCCGCGGGCCCTGGCGCGTCGGCGCGGGCCTCGCCGAGCTCGCCGTGGCCCGCGGCGGGCTCGGCGGGCTCGCCCCCGCCCGCCGCGGGCCCTGGCGCGTCGGCTCGGGCCTCGCCGAGCTCCTCGTGGCCCGCGGCGGGCTCGGCGGGCTCGCCCCCGCCCGCCGCGGGCCCTGGCACGTCAGAGCGGGCCTCGCCGAGCTCGCCGTGGCCCGCGCCGGGCTCGGCGGGCTCGCCCCCGCCCGCCGCGGGCCCTGGTGCGTCGGCGCGGGCCTCGCCGAGCTCGCCGTGGCCCGCGGCGGGCTCCCCGGGCTCGCCCCCGCCCGCCCCGGGCCCTGGCGCGTCGGAGCGGGCCTCGCCGAGAACGCCGTGGCCCGCGGCGGGCTCGGCGGGCTCGCCCCCGCCCGCCGCGGGCCCTGGCGCGTCGGCGCGGTCCTCGCCGAGCTCGCCGTGGCCCGCGGCGGGCTCGGCGGGCTCGCCCCCGCCCGCCCCGGGCCCTGGCGCGTCGGCGCGGGCCTCGCCGAGCTCGCCGTGGCCCGCGGCGGGCTCGGCGGGCTCGCCCCCGCCCGCCCCGGGCCCTGGCGCGTCGGCGCGGGCCTCGCCGAGCTCGCCGTGGCCCTCGGCGGGCTCGGCGGGCTCGCCCCCGCCCGTCGCAGGCCCTGGCGCGTCGGCGCGGGCCTCGCCGAGCTCGCCGTGGCCCGCGGCGGGCTCGGCGGGCTCGCCCCCGCCCGCCCCGGGCCCTGGCGCGTCGGCGCGGGCCTTGCCGAGCTCGCCGTGGCCCGCAGCGCGCTCGGTGGGCTCGCCCCCGCCCGCCCCGGGCCCTGGCGCGTCGGTGCGGGCCTCGCCGAGCTCGCCGTGGCCCGCAGCGCGCTCGGTGGGCTCGCCCCCGCCCACCCCGGGCCATGGCGCGTCGGCGTGGGCCTCGCCGAGCTCGCCGTGGCCCGCGGCGGGCTCGGCGGGCTCGCCCCCGCCCGCCGCGGGCCCTGGCGCGTCGGCGCGGGCCTCGCCGAGCTCGCCGTGGCCCGCGGCGGGCTCGGCGGGCTCGCCCCCGCCCGCCCCGGGCCCTGGCGCGTCGGAGCGGGCCTCGCCGAGCTCGCCGTGGCCCGCGGCGGGCTCGGCGGGCTCGCCCCCGCCCGTCGCGGGCCCTGGCGCGTCGGCGCGGGACTCGGCGAGCTCGCCGTGGCCCGCGGCGGGCTCGGCGGGCTCGCCCCCGCCCGCCCCGGGCCCTGGCGCGTCGGAGCGGGCCTCGCCGAGCTCGCCGTGGCCCGCGGCGGGCTCGGCGGGCTCGCCCCCGCCCGCCGCGGGCCCTGGCGCGTCGGCGCGGGCCTCGCCGAGATCGCCGTGGCCCGCGCCGGGCTCGGCGGGCTCGCCCCCGCCCGCCCCGGGCCCTGGCGCGTCGGCGCGGGCCTCGCCGAGATTGCCGTGGCCCGCGGCGGGCTCCCCGGGCTCGCCCCCGCCCGCCCCGGGCCCTGGCGCGTCGGAGCGGGCCTCGCCGAGAACGCCGTGGCCCGCGGCGGGCTCGGCGGGCTCGCCCCCGCCCGCCGCGGGCCCTGGCGCGTCGGCGCGGGCCTCGCCGAGCTCGCCGTGGCCCGCGGCGGGCTCGGCGGGCTCGCCCCCGCCCGCCGCGGGCCCTGGCGCTTCGGCGCGGGCCTCGCCGAGCTGGCCGTGGCCCTCGGCGGGCTCGGCGGGCTCGCCCCCGCCCGCCCCGGGCCCTGGCGCGTCGGCGCGGGCCTCGCCGAGCTCGCCGTGGCCCGCGGCGGGCTCGGCGGGCTCGCCCCTGCCAGCCCCGGGCCCTGGCGCGTCGGCGCGGGCCTCGCCGAGATCGCCGTGGCCCGCGCCGGGCTCGGCGGGCTCGCCCCCGCCCGCCGCGGGCCCTGGCGCGTCGGCACGGGCCTCGCCGAGCTCGCCGTGGCCCGCGGAGGGCTCGGCGGGCTCGCCCCCACCCGCCACGGGCCCTGGCGCGTCGGCGCGGGCCTCGCCGAGCTCGCCATGGCCCGCGGCGGGCTCCCCGGGCTCGCCCCCGCCCGCCCCGGGCCCTGGAGCGTCGGTGCGGGCCTCGCCGAGCTCGCCGTGGCCCGCGGCGGGCTCGGCGGGCTCGCCCCCGCCCGCCGCGGGCCCTGGCGCGTCGGCGCGGGTCTCGCCGAGCTCGCCGTGGCCCGCGGCGGGCTCGGCGGGCTCGCCCCCGCCCGCCGCGGGCCCTGGCGCGTCGGCTCGGGCCTCGCCGAGCTCGCCGTGGCCCGCGGCGGGCTCCCCGGGCTCGCCCCCGCCCGCCGCGGGCCCTGGCACGTCAGAGCGGGCCTCGCCGAGCTCGCCGTGGCCCGCGCCGGGCTCGGCGGGCTCGCCCCCGCCCGCCCCGGGCCCTGGCGCGTCGGCGCGGGCCTCGCCGAGATCGCCGTGGCCCGCGCCGGGCTCCCCGGGCTCGCCCCCGCCCGCCCCGGGCCCTGGCGCGTCGGAGCGGGCCTCGCCGAGAACGCCGTGGCCCGCGGCGGGCTCGGCGGGCTCGCCCCCGCCCGCCGCGGGCCCTGGCGCGTCGGCGCGGGCCTCGCCGAGCTCGCCGTGGCCCGCGGCGGGCTCGGCGGGCTCGCCCCCGCCCGCCCCGGGCCCTGGCGCGTCGGCGCGGGCCTCGCCGAGCTCGCCGTGGCCCGCGGCGGGCTCGGCGGGCTCGCCCCCGCCCGCCCCGGGCCCTGGCACGTCGGCGCGGGCCTCGCCGAGCTCGCCGTGGCCCTCGGCGGGCTTGGCGGGCTCGCGCCCGCCCGTCGCGAGCCCTGGCGCGTCGGCGCGGGCCTCGCCGAGATCGCCGTGGCCCGCGGCGCGCTCGGCGGGCTCGCCCCCGCCCGCCCCGGGCCCTGGCGCGTCGGAGCGGGCCTCGCCGAGATCGCCGTGGCCCACGGCGGGCTCCCAGGGCTCGCCCCCGCCCGCCGCGGGCCCTGGCGCGTCGGAGCGGGCCTCGCCGAGAACGCCGTGGCCCACGGCGGGCTCGGCGGGCTCGCCCCCGCCCGCCGCGGGCCCTGGCGCGTCGGCACGGGCCTCGCCGAGCTCGCCGTGGCCCGCGGCGGGCTCGGCGGGCTCGCCCCCGCCCGCCCCGGGCCCTGGCGCGTCGGCGCGGGCCTCGCCGAGCTCGCCGTGGCCCGCGGCGGGCTCGGCGGGCTCGCCCCCGCCCGCCCCGGGCCCTGGCGCGTCGGCGCGGGCCTCGCCGAGATCGCCGTGGCCCGCGGCGGGCTCGGCGGGCACGCCCCGCCCGCCGCGGGCCCTGGCGCGTCGGCGTGGGCCTCGCCGAGCTCGCCGTGGCCCGCGCCGGGCTCGGCGGGCTCGCCCCCGCCCGCCCCGGGCCCTGGCGCGTCGGTGCGGGCCTCGCCGAGATCGCCGTGGCCCGCGGCGGGCTCCCCGGGCTCGTCCCCGCCCGCCGTGAGCCCTGGCGCGTCGGCGCGGGCCTCGCCGAGCTCGCCGTGGCCCGCGGCGGGCTCGGCGGGCTCGCCCCCGCCCGCCCCGGGCCCTGGCGCGTCGGCGCGGGCCTCGCCGAGCTCGCCGTGGCCCGCGGCGGGCTCCCCGGGCTCGCCCCCGCCCGCCCCGGGCCCTGGCGCGTCGGCGCGGGCCTCGCCGAGCTCGCCGTGGCCCGCGGCGGGCTCGGCGGGCTCGCCCCCGCCCGCCGCGGGCCCTGGCGCGTCGGCGCGGGCCTCGCCGAGCTCGCCGTGGCCCGCGGCGGGCTCGGCGGGCTCGCCCCCGCCCGCCGCGGGCCCTGGCGCGTCGGCGCGGGCCTCGCCGAGCTCGCCGTGGCCCGCGGCGGGCTCGGCGGGCTCGCCCCCGCCCGCCCCGGGCCCTGGCGCGTCGGCGCGGGCCTCGCCGAGCTCGCCGTGGCCCGCGGCGGGCTCGGCGGGCTCGCCCCCGCCCGCCGCGGGCCCTGGCGCGTCGGCGCGGGCCTCGCCGAGCTCGCCGTGGCCCGCGGCGGGCTCGGCGGGCTCGCCCCTGCCCGCCGCGGGCCCTGGCGCGTCGGAGCGGGCCTTGCCGAGCTCGCCGTGGCCCGCGGCGGGCTCGGCGGGCTCGCCCCCGCCCGCCCCGGGCCCTGGCGCGTCGGCGCGGGCCTCGCCGAGCTCGCCGTGGCCCGCGGCGGGCTCCCCGGGCTCGCCCCCGCCCGCCCCGGGCCCTGGCGCGTTGGAGCGGGCCTCGCCGAGAACGCCGTGGCCCGCGGCGGGCTCGGCGGGCTCGCCCCCGCCCGTCGCGGGCCCTGGCGCATCGGCGCGGGCCTCGCCGAGCTCGCCGTGGCCCGCGGCGGGCTCGGCGGGCTCGCCCCCGCCCTCCGCGGGCCCTGGCGCGTCGGCGCGAGCCTCGCCGAGCTGGCCGTGGCCCTCGGCGGGCTCGGCGGGCTCGCCCCCGCCCGCCCCGGGCCCTGGCGCGTCGGCGCGGGCCTCGCCGAGCTCACCATGGCCCGCGGCGGGCTCGGCGGGCTCACCCCCGCCCGCCGCGGGCCCTGGCGCATCGGCGCGGGCCTCGCCGAGCTCGCCGTGGCCCGCGGCGGGCTCGGCGGGCTCGCCCCCGCCCGCCGCGGGCCCTGGCGCGTCGGCGCGGGCCTCGCCGAGCTCGCCGTGGCCCGCGGCGGGCTCGGCGGGCTCGCCCCCGCCCGCCGCGGGCCCTGGCACGTCAGAGCGGGCCTCGCCGAGCTCGCCGTGGCCCGCGCCGGGCTCGGCGGGCTCGCCCCCGCCCGCCGCGGGCCCTGGTGCGTCGGCGCGGGCCTCGCCGAGCTCGCCGTGGCCCGCGGCGGGCTCCCCGGGCTCGCCCCCGCCCGCCCCGGGCCCTGGCGCGTCGGAGCGGGCCTCGCCGAGAACGCCGTGGCCCGCGGCGGGCTCGGCGGGCTCGCCCCCGCCCGCCCCGGGCCCTGGCGCGTCGGCGCGGGCCTCGCCGAGATCGCCGTGGCCCGCGGCGGGCTCGGCGGGCTCGCCCCCGCCCGCCCCGGGCCCTGGCGCGTCGGGGCGGGCCTCGCCGAGCTCGCCGTGGCCCGCGGCGGGCTCCCCGGGCTCGCCCCCGCCCGCCCCGGGCCCTGGCGCGTCGGCGCGGGCCTCGCCGAGCTCGCCGTGGCCCGCGGCGGGCTCCCCGGGCTCGCCCCCGCCCGCCGTGGGCCCTGGCATGTCAGAGCGGGCCTCGCCGAGCTCGCCGTGGCCCGCGGCGGGCTCGGCGGGCTCGCCCCCGCCCGCCGCGGGCCCTGGCGCGTCGGCGCGGGCCTCGCCGAGCTCGCCGTGGCCCGCGGCGGGCTCCCCGGGCTCGCCCCCGCCCGCCCCGGGCCCTGGCGCGTCGGAGCGGGCCTCGCCGAGAACGCCGTGGCCCGCGGCGGGCTCGGCGGGCTCGCCCCCGCCCGCCACGGGCCCTGGCGCGTCGGCGCGGGCCTCGCCGAGCTCGCCGTGGCCCGCGGCGGGCTCGGCGGGCTCGCCCCCGCCCGCCCCGGGCCCTGGCGCGTCGGCGCGGGCCTCGCCGAGCTCGCCGTGGCCCTCGGCGGGCTCGGCGGGCTCGCCCCCGCCCGTCGCGGGCCCTGGCGCGTCGGTGCGGGCCTCGCCGAGCTCGCCGTGGCCCGCGGCGGGCTCGGCGGGCTCGCCCCCGCCCGCCCCGGGCCCTGGCGCGTCGGCGCGGGCCTTGCCGAGCTCGCCGTGGCCCGCGGCGGGCTCGGCGGGCTTGCCCCCGCCCGCCCCGGGCCCTGGCGCGTCGGTGCGGGCCTCGCCGAGCTCGCCGTGGCCCGCGGCGCGCTCGGCGGGCTCGCCCCCGCCCGCCCCGGGCCCTGGCGCGTCGGAGCGGGCCTCGCCGAGAACGCCGTGGCCCGCGGCGGGCTCCCCGGGCTCGCCCCCGCCCGCCGCGGGCCCTGGCGCGTCGGCGCGGTTCTCGCCGAGCTCGCCGTGGCCCGCGGCGGGCTCGGCGGGCTCGCCCCCGCCCGCCCCGGGCCCTGGCGCGTCGGCGCGGGCCTCGCCGAGCTCGCCGTGGCCCGCGGCGGGCTCGGCGGGCTCGCCCCCGCCCGCCCCGGGCCCTGGCACGTCGGCGCGGGCCTCGCCGAGCTCGCCGTGGCCCTCGGCGGGCTCGGCGGGCTCGCGCCCGCCCGTCGCGGGCCCTGGCGCGTCGGCGCGGGCCTCGCCGAGATCGCCGTGGCCCGCGGCGCGCTCGGCGGGCTCGCCCCCGCCCGCCCCGGGCCCTGGCGCGTCGGAGCGGGCCTCGCCGAGATCGCCGTGGCCCGCGGCGGGCTCGGCGGGCTCGCCCCCGCCCGCCGCGGGCCCTGGCGCGTCGGCGCGGGCCTCGCCGAGCTCGCCGTGGCCCGCGGCGGGCTCCCCGGGCTCGCCCCCGCCCGCCCCGGGCCCTGGCGCGTCGGAGCGGGCCTCGCCGAGAACGCCGTGGCCCGCGGCGGGCTCGGCGGGCTCGCCCCCGCCCGCCGCGGGCCCTGGCGCGTCGGCGCGGGCCTCGCCGAGCTCGCCGTGGCCCGCGGCGGGCTCGGCGGGCTCGCCCCCGCCCGTCGCGGGCCCTGGCGCGTCGGTGCGGGCCTCGCCGAGCTCGCCGTGGCCCGCGGCGGGCTCGGCGGGCTCGCCCCCGCCCGCCCCGGGCCCTGGCGCGTCGGCGCGGGCCTTGCCGAGCTCGCCGTGGCCCGCGGCGGGCTCGGCGGGCTTGCCCCCGCCCGCCCCGGGCCCTGGCGCGTCGGTGCGGGCCTCGCCGAGCTCGCCGTGGCCCGCGGCGCGCTCGGCGGGCTCGCCCCCGCCCGCCCCGGGCCCTGGCGCGTCGGAGCGGGCCTCGCCGAGAACGCCGTGGCCCGCGGCGGGCTCGGCGGGCTCGCCCCCGCCCGCCGCGGGCCCTGGCGCGTCGGCGCGGTCCTCGCCGAGCTCGCCGTGGCCCGCGGCGGGCTCGGCGGGCTCGCCCCCGCCCGCCCCGGGCCCTGGCGCGTCGGCGCGGGCCTCGCCGAGCTCGCCGTGGCCCGCGGCGGGCTCGGCGGGCTCGCCCCCGCCCGCCCCGGGCCCTGGCACGTCGGCGCGGGCCTCGCCGAGCTCGCCGTGGCCCTCGGCGGGCTCGGCGGGCTCGCGCCCGCCCGTCGCGGGCCCTGGCGCGTCGGCGCGGGCCTCGCCGAGATCGCCGTGGCCCGCGGCGCGCTCGGCGGGCTCGCCCCCGCCCGCCCCGGGCCCTGGCGCGTCGGAGCGGGCCTCGCCGAGATCGCCGTGGCCCACGGCGGGCTCCCAGGGCTCGCCCCCGCCCGCCGCGGGCCCTGGCGCGTCGGAGCGGGCCTCGCCGAGAACGCCGTGGCCCACGGCGGGCTCGGCGGGCTCGCCCCCGCCCGCCGCGGGCCCTGGCGCGTCGGCACGGGCCTCGCCGAGCTCGCCGTGGCCCGCGGCGGGCTCCCCGGGCTCGCCCCCGCCCGCCCCGGGCCCTGGCGCGTCGGCGCGGGCCTCGCCGAGCTCGCCGTGGCCCTCGGCGGGCTCGGCGGGCTCGCCCCCGCCCGCCGCGGGCCCTGGCGCGTCGGCGCGGGCCTCGCCGAGCTCGCCGTGGCCCGCGGCGGGCTCGGCGGGCACGCCCCGCCCGCCGCGGGCCCTGGCGCGTCGGCGTGGGCCTCGCCGAGCTCGCCGTGGCCCGCGCCGGGCTCGGCGGGCTCGCCCCCGCCCGCCCCGGGCCCTGGCGCGTCGGTGCGGGCCTCGCCGAGATCGCCGTGGCCCGCGGCGGGCTCCCCGGGCTCGTCCCCGCCCGCCGTGAGCCCTGGCGCGTCGGCGCGGGCCTCGCCGAGCTCGCCGTGGCCCGCGGCGGGCTCGGCGGGCTCGCCCCCGCCCGCCCCGGGCCCTGGCGCGTCGGCGCGGGCCTCGCCGAGCTCGCCGTGGCCCGCGCCGGGCTCCCCGGGCTCGCCCCCGCCCGCCCCGGGCCCTGGCGCGTCGGCGCGGGCCTCGCCGAGCTCGCCGTGGCCCGCGGCGGGCTCGGCGGGCTCGCCCCCGCCCGCCGCGGGCCCTGGCGCGTCGGCGCGGGCCTCGCCGAGCTCGCCGTGGCCCGCGGCGGGCTCGGCGGGCTCGCCCCCGCCCGCCGCGGGCCCTGGCGCGTCGGCGCGGGCCTCGCCGAGCTCGCCGTGGCCCGCGGCGGGCTCGGCGGGCTCGCCCCCGCCCGCCCCGGGCCCTGGCGCGTCGGCGCGGGCCTCGCCGAGCTCGCCGTGGCCCGCGGCGGGCTCGGCGGGCTCGCCCCCGCCCGCCGCGGGCCCTGGCGCGTCGGCGCGGGCCTCGCCGAGCTCGCCGTGGCCCGCGGCGGGCTCGGCGGGCTCGCCCCTGCCCGCCGCGGGCCCTGGCGCGTCGGAGCGGGCCTTGCCGAGCTCGCCGTGGCCCGCGGTGGGCTCGGCGGGCTCGCCCCCGCCCGCCCCGGGCCCTGGCGCGTCGGCGCGGGCCTCGCCGAGATCGCCGTGGCCCGCGGCGGGCTCCCCGGGCTCGCCCCCGCCCGCCCCGGGCCCTGGCGCGTTGGAGCGGGCCACGCCGAGAACGCCGTGGCCCGCGGCGGGCTCGGCGGGCTCGCCCCCGCCCGTCGCGGGCCCTGGCGCATCGGCGCGGGCCTCGCCGAGCTCGCCGTGGCCCGCGGCGGGCTCGGCGGGCTCGCCCCCGCCCTCCGCGGGCCCTGGCGCGTCGGCGCGAGCCTCGCCGAGCTGGCCGTGGCCCTCGGCGGGCTCGGCGGGCTCGCCCCCGCCCACCCCGGGCCCTGGCGCGTCGGCGCGGGCCTCGCCGAGCTCACCATGGCCCGCGGCGGGCTCGGCGGGCTCACCCCCGCCCGCCGCGGGCCCTGGCGCATCGGCGCGGGCCTCGCCGAGCTCGCCGTGGCCCGCGGCGGGCTCGGCGGGCTCGCCCCCGCCCGCCGCGGGCCCTGGCGCGTCGGCGCGGGCCTCGCCGAGCTCGCCGTGGCCCGCGGCGGGCTCGGCGGGCTCGCCCCCGCCCGCCCCGGGCCCTGGCGCGTCGGCGCGGGCCTCGCCGAGATCGCCGTGGCCCGCGCCGGGCTCGGCGGGCTCGCCCCCGCCCGCCGCGGGCCCTGGCGCGTCGGCGCGGGCCTCGCCGAGCTCGCCGTGGCCCGCGGCGGGCTCGGCGGGCTCGCCCCCACCCGCCACGGGCCCTGGCGCGTCGGCGCGGGCCTCGCCGAGCTCGCCATGGCCCGCGGCGGGCTCCCCGGGCTCGCCCCCGCCCGCCCCGGGCCCTGGAGCGTCGGTGCGGGCCTCGCCGAGCTCGCCGTGGCCCGCGGCGGGCTCCCCGGGCTCGCCCCCGCCCGCCCCGGGCCCTGGCGCGTCGGAGCGGGCCTCGCCGAGCTCGCCGTGGCCCACGGCGGGCTCGGCGGGCTCGCCCCCGCCCGCCGCGGGCCCTGGCGCGTTGGCGCGGGCCTCGCCGAGCTGGCCGTGGCCCGCGCCGGGCTCGGCGGGCTCGCCCCCGCCCGCCGCGGGCCCTGGCGCGTCGGCGCGGGCCTCGCCGAGCTCGCCGTGGCCCGCGGCGGGCTCGGCGGGCTCGCCCCCGCCCGCCGCGGGCCCTGGCGCGTCGGCGCGGGCCTCGCCGAGCTGGCCGTGGCCCGCGGCGGGCTCAGGGGGCTCGCCCCCACCCGCCGCGGGCCCTGGCGCGTCGGCGCGGGCCTCGCCGAGCTCGCCGTGGCCCGCGCCGGGCTCGGCGGGCTCGCCCCCGCCCGCCGCGGGCCCTGGCGCGTCGGCGCGGGCCTCGCCGAGCTCGCCGTGGCCCGCGGCAGGCTCGGCGGGCTCGCCCCCGCCCGCCCCGGGCCCTGGCGCGTCGGCGCGGGCCTCGCCGAGCTCGCCGTGGCCCGCGGCGGGCTCGGCGGGCTCGCCCCCGCCCGCCGCGGGCCCTGGCGCGTTGGCGCGGGCCTCGCCGAGCTGGCCGTGGCCCGCGCCGGGCTCGGCGGGCTCGCCCCCGCCCGCCGCGGGCCCTGGCGCGTCGGCGCGGGCCTCGCCGAGCTCGCCGTGGCCC
This sequence comes from Struthio camelus, assembly GCF_040807025.1. Taxonomy (NCBI): domain Eukaryota; kingdom Metazoa; phylum Chordata; class Aves; order Struthioniformes; family Struthionidae; genus Struthio; species Struthio camelus. Next base: position 42,326 of record NW_027182619.1, read on the forward strand.
GCGGCGGGCTCGGCGGGCTCGCCCCCGCCCGCCGCGGGCCCTGGCGCGTCGGCGCGGGCCTCGCCGAGCTGGCCGTGGCCCGCGGCGGGCTCAGGGGGCTCGCCCCCACCCGCCGCGGGCCCTGGCGCGTCGGCGCGGGCCTCGCCGAGCTCGCCGTGGCCCGCGCCGGGCTCGGCGGGCTCGCCCCCGCCCGCCGCGGGCCCTGGCGCGTCGGCGCGGGCCTCGCCGAGCTCACCGTGGCCCGCGGCGGGCTCGGCGGGCTCGCCCCCGCCCGCCGCGGGCCCTGGCACGTCGGCGCGGGCCTCGCCGAGCTGGCCGTGGCCCGCGGCGGGCTCCCCGGGCTCGCCCCCGCCCGCCCCGGGCCCTGGCGCGTCGGCGCGGGCCTCGCCGAGCTCGCCGTGGCCCGCGGCGGGCTCGGCGGGCTCGCCCCCGCCCGCCCCGGGCCCTGGCGCGTCGGCGCGGGCCTCGCCGAGCTCGCCGTGGCCCGCGGCGGGCTCGGCAGGCTCGCCCCCGCCCGCCCCGGGCCCTGGCACGTCGGCGCGGGCCTCGCCGAGCTGGCCGTGGCCTGCGGCGGGCTCGGCGGGCTCGCCCCCGCCCGTCGCGGGCCCTGGCGCGTCGGCGCGGGCCTCGCCGAGATCGCCGTGGCCCGCGGCGGGCTCCCCGGGCTCGCCCCCGCCCGCCGCGGGCCCTGGCGCGTCGGCGCGGGCCTCGCCGAGCTCGCCGTGGCCCGCGGCGGGCTCGGCGGGCTCGCCCCCGCCCGCCGCGGGCCCTGGCGCGTCGGCGCGGGCCTCGCCGAGCTCGCCGTGGCCCTCGGCGGGCTCGGCGGGCTCGCCCCCGCCCGCCGCGGGCCCTGGCGCGTCGGCGCGGGCCTCGCCGAGCTCGCCGTGGCCCGCGGCGGGCTCGGCGGGCTCGCCCCCGCCCGCCGCCGGCCCTGGCGCGTCGGCGCGGGCCTCGCCGAGCTCGCCGTGGCCCGCGGCGGGCTCCCTGGGCTCGCCCCCGCCCGCCACGGGCCCTGGCGCGTCGGCGCGGGCCTCGCCGAGCTCGCCGTGGCCCGCGGCGGGCTCGGCGGGCTCGCCCCCGCCCGCCGCGGGCCCTGGCGCGTCGGCGTGGGCCTCGCCGAGCTGGCCGTGGCCCGCGGCGGGGTCCCCGGGCTCGCCCCCGCCCGCCCCGGGCCCTGGCGCGTCGGCGCGGGCCTCGCCGAGCTCGCCGTGGCCCGCGGCGGGCTCCCCGGGCTCGCCCCCACCCGCCACGGGCCCTGGCGCGTCGGCGCGGGCCTCGCCGAGCTCGCCATGGCCCGCGGCGGGCTCCCCGGGCTCGCCCCCGCCCGCCCCGGGCCCTGGAGCGTCGGTGCGGGCCTCGCCGAGCTCGCCGTGGCCCGCGGCGGGCTCCCCGGGCTCGCCCCCGCCCGCCCCGGGCCCTGGCGCGTCGGAGCGGGCCTCGCCGAGAACGCCGTGGCCCACGGCGGGCTCGGCGGGCTCGCCCCCGCCCGCCGCGGGCCCTGGCGCGTCGGCGCGGGCCTCGCCGAGCTCGCCGTGGCCCGCGGCAGGCTCGGCGGGCTCGCCCCCGCCCGCCCCGGGCCCTGGCACGTCGGCGCGGGCCTCGCCGAGCTCGCCGTGGCCCGCGGCGGGCTCGGCGGGCTCGCCCCCGCCCGCCGCGGGCCCTGGCGCGTCGGCGCGGGCCTCGCCGAGCTGGCCGTGGCCCGCGCCGGGCTCGGCGGGCTCGCCCCCGCCCGCCGCGGGCCCTGGCGCGTCGGCGCGGGCCTCGCCGAGCTCGCCGTGGCCCGCGGCGGGCTCGGCGGGCTCGCCCCCGCCCGCCGCGGGCCCTGGCGCGTCGGCGCGGGCCTCGCCGAGCTGGCCGTGGCCCGCGGCGGGCTCAGGGGGCTCGCCCCCACCCGCCGCGGGCCCTGGCGCGTCGGCGCGGGCCTCGCCGAGCTCGCCGTGGCCCGCGGCGGGCTCGGCGGGCTCGCCCCCGCCCGCCGCGGGCCCTGGCACGTCAGAGCGGGCCTCGCCGAGCTCGCTGTGGCCCGCGGCGGGCTCGGCGGGCTCGCCCCCGCCCGCCGCGGGCCCTGGCGCGTCGGCGCGGGCCTCGCCGAGCTCGCCGTGGCCCGCGGCGGGCTCGGCGGGCTCGCCCCCGCCCGCCGCGGGCCCTGGCGCGTCGGCGCGGGCCTCGCCGAGCTGGTCGTGGCCCGCGGCGGGCTCGGCGGGTTCGCCCCCGCCCGCCCCGGGCCCTGGCGCGTCGGCGCGGGCCTCGCCGAGCTCGCCGTGGCCCGCGGCGGGCTCGGCGGGCTCGCCCCCGCCCGCCGCGGGCCCTGGCGCGTCGGCGCGGGCCTCGTCGAGCTCGCCGTGGCCCGCGCCGGGCTCGGCGGGCTCGCCCCCGCCCGCCCCGGGCCCTGGCACGTCGGCGCGGGCCTCGCCGAGCTCGCCGTGGCCCTCGGCGGGCTCGGCGGGCTCGCCCCCGCCCGTCGCGGGCCCTGGCGCGTCGGCGCGGGCCTCGCCGAGATCGCCGTGGCCCGCGGCGCGCTCGGCGGGCTCGCCCCCGCCCGCCCCGGGCCCTGGCGCGTCGGCGCGGGCCTCGCCGAGATCGCCGTGGCCCGCGGCGGGCTCCCCGGGCTCGCCCCCGCCTGCCGTGAGCCCTGGCGCATCGGAGCGGGCCTCGCCGAGAACGCCGTGGCCCGCGGCGGGCTCGGCGGGCTCGCCCCCGCCCGCCGCGGGCCCTGGCGCGTCGGCGCGGGCCTCGCCGAGCTCGCCGTGGCCCTCGGCGGGCTCGGCGGGCTCGCCCCCGCCCGCCGCGGGCCCTGGCGCGTCGGCGCGGGCCTCGCCGAGCTCGCCGTGGCCCGCGGCGGGCTCGGCGGGCTCGCCCCCGCCCGCCGCCGGCCCTGGCGCGTCGGCGCGGGCCTCGCCGAGCTCGCCGTGGCCCGCGGCGGGCTCCCTGGGCTCGCCCCCGCCCGCCGCGGGCCCTGGCGCGTCGGCGCGGGCCTCGCCGAGCTCGCCGTGGCCCGCGGCGGGCTCGGCGGGCTCGCCCCCGCCCGCCGCGGGCCCTGGCGCGTCGGCGTGGGCCTCGCCGAGCTGGCCGTGGCCCGCGGCGGGGTCCCCGGGCTCGCCCCCGCCCGCCCCGGGCCCTGGCGCGTCGGAGCGGGCCTCGCCGAGAACGCCGTGGCCCGCGGCGGGCTCGGCGGGCTCGCCCCCGCCCGCCCCGGGCCCTGGCGCGTCGGAGCGGGCCTCGCCGAGAACGCCGTGGCCCGCGGCGGGCTCGGCGGGCTCGCCCCCGCCCGCCCCGGGCCCTGGCGCGTCGGCGCGGGCCTCGCCGAGCTCGCCGTGGCCCGCGGCGGGCTCGGCGGGCTCGCCCCCGCCCGCCCCGGGCCCTGGCACGTCGGCGCGGGCCTCGCCGAGCTCGCCGTGGCCCTCGGCGGGCTCGGCGGGCTCGCCCCCGCCCGTCGCGGGCCCTGGCGCGTCGGCGCGGGCCTCGCCGAGCTCGCCGTGGCCCGCGGCGGGCTCCCTGGGCTCGCCGCCGCCCGCCGCGGGCCCTGGCGCGTCGGCGCGGGCCTCGCCGAGCTGGCCGTGGCCCGCGCCGGGCTCGGCGGGCTCGCCCCCGCCCGCCGCGGGCCCTGGCGCGTCGGCGCGGGCCTCGCCGAGCTCGCCGTGGCCCGCGGCGGGCTCGGCGGGCTCGCCCCCGCCCGCCCCGGGCCCTGGCGCGTCGGCGCGGGCCTCGCCGAGCTCGCCGTGGCCCGCGGCGGGCTCGGCGGGCTCGCCCCCGCCCGCCCCGGGCCCTGGCGCGTCGGCGCGGGCCTCGCCGAGCTCGCCGTGGCCCGCGGCGGGCTCGGCAGGCTCACCCCCGCCCGCCCCGGGCCCTGGCGCGTCGGCGCGGGCCTCGCCGAGCTCGCCGTGGCCCTCGTCGGGCTCGGCGGGCTCGCCCCCGCCCGTCGCGGGCCCTGGCGCGTCGGCGCGGGCCTCGCCGAGATCGCCGTGGCCCGCGGCGCGCTCGGCGGGCTCGCCCCCGCCCGCCGCGGGCCCTGGCGCGTCGGCGCGGGCCTCGCCGAGATCGCCGTGGCCCACGGCGGGCTCCCCGGGCTCGCCCCCGCCCGCCGCGGGCCCTGGCGCGTCGGAGCGGGCCTCTCCGAGAACGCCGTGGCCCACGGCGGGCTCGGCGGGCTCGCCCCCGCCCGCCGCGGGCCCTGGCGCGTCGGCGCGAGCCTCGCCGAGCTGGCCGTGGCCCGCGGCGGGCTCGGCGGGCTCGCCCCCGCCCGCCCCGGGCCCTGGCGCGTCGGCGCGGGCCTCGCCGAGCTCGCCATGGCCCGCGGCGGGCTCCCCGGGCTCGCCCCCGCCCGCCGCGGGCCCTGGCGCGTCGGCGCGGGCCTCGCCGAGCTCGCCGTGACCCGCGGCGGGCTCGGCGGGCTCGCCCCCGCCCGCCCCGGGCCCTGGCGCGTCGGCGCGGGCCTCGCCGAGCTCGCCGTGGCCCGCGGCGGGCTCGGGGGGCTCGCCCCCGCCCGCCGCGGGCCCTGGCGCGTCGGCGCGGGCCTCGCCGAGCTCGCCGTGGCCCGCGGCGGGTTCCCGGGCTCGCCCCCGCCCGCCCCGGGCCCTGGCGCGTCGGCGCGGGCCTCGCCGAGCTGGCCGTGGCCCGCGGCGGGCTCGGCGGGCTCGCCCCCGCCCGCCGCGGGCCCTGGCGCGTCGGCGCGGGCCTCGCCGAGCTCGCCGTGGCCCGCGGCGGGCTCGGCGGGCTCGCCCCCGCCCGCCCCGGGCCCTGGCGCGTCGGCGCGGGCCTCGCCGAGCTCGCCGTGGCCCGCGGCGGGCTCGGCGGGCTCGCCCCCACCCGCCCCGGGCCCTGGCGCGTCGGCGCGGGCCTCGCCGAGCTCGCCGTGGCCCGCGCCGGGCTCGGCAGGCTCGCCCCCGCCCGCCCCGGGCCCTGGCACGTCGGCGCGGGCCTCGCCGAGCTCGCCGTGGCCCTCGGCGGGCTCGGCGGGCTCGCCCCCGCCCGTCGCGGGCCCTGGCGCGTCGGCGCGGGCCTCGCCGAGATCGCCGTGGCCCGCGGCGCGCTCGGCGGCTCGCCCCCGCCCGCCCCGGGCCCTGGCGCGTCGGCGCGGGCCTCGCCGAGATCGCCGTGGCCCACGGCGGGCTCCCCGGGCTCGCCCCCGCCCGCCGCGGCCCTGGCGCGTCGGAGCGGGCCTCGCCGAGAACGCCGTGGCCCACGGCGGGCTCGGCGGGCTCGCCCCCGCCCGCCGCGGGCCCTGGCGCGTCGGCACGGGCCTCGCCGAGCTCGCCGTGGCCCGCACCGGGCTCGGCGGGCTCGCCCCCGCCCCGCCGCGGGCCCTGGCGCGTCGGCGCGGGCCTCGCCGAGCTCGCCGTGGCCCGCGGCGGGCTCGGCGGGCTCGCCCCCGCCCCCCGCCGGCCCTGGCGCGTCGGCGCGGGCCTCGCCGAGCTCGCCGTGGCCCGCGGCGGGCTCGGCGGGCTCGCCCCCGCCCGCCGCGGGCCCTGGCGCGTCGGCGCGGGCCTCGCCGAGCTCGCCGTGGCCCGCGGCGGGCTCGGCGGGCTCGCCCCCGCCCCCCGCCGGCCCTGGCGCGTCGGCGCGGGCCTCGCCGAGCTCGCCGTGGCCCGCGGCGGGCTCGGCGGGCTCGCCCCCGCCCGCCGCGGCCCTGGCGCGTCGGCGTGGGCCTCGCCGAGCTCGCCGTGGCCCGCGCCGGGCTCGGCGGGCTCGCCCCCGCCCGCCCCGGGCCCTGGCGTGTCGGTGCGGGCCTCGCCGAGCTCGCCGTGGCCCGCGGTGGGCTCGGCGGGCTCGCCCCCGCCCGCCGTGAGCCCTGGTGCATCGGAGCGGGCCTCGCCGAGAACGCCGTGGCCCGCGGCGGGCTCGGCGGGCTCGCCCCCGCCCGCCGCGGGCCCTGGCGCGTCGGCGCGGGCCTCGCCGAGCTCGCCGTGGCCCGCGGCGGGCTCGGCGGGCTCGCCCCCGCCCGCCCCGGGGCCCTGGCGCGTCGGCGCGGGCCTCGCCGAGCTCGCCGTGGCCCGCGGCGGGCTCGGCGGGCTCGCCCCCGCCCGCCGCGGGCCCTGGCGCGTCGGCGCGGGCCTCGCCGAGCTCGCCGTGGCCCGCGGCGGGCTCCCCGGGCTCGCCCCCGCCCGCCCGGGCCCTGGCGCGTCGGCGCGGGCCTCGCCGAGCTCGCCGTGGCCCGCGGCGGGCTCGGCGGGCTCGCCCCCGCCCGCCGCGGGCCCTGGCGCGTCGGCGCGGGCCTCGCCGAGCTCGCCGTGGCCCGCGGCGGGCTCGGCGGGCTCGCCCCCGCCCGCCGCGGGCCCTGGCGCGTCGGCGCGGGCCTCGGCCGAGCTCGCCGGGCCCGGGCGGCGGCTCGGCGGGCTCGCCCCCGCCCGCCGCGGGCCCTGGCGCGTCGGCGCGGGCCTCGCCGAGCTCGCCGTGGCCCGCGGCGGGCTCGGCGGGCTCGCCCCCGCCCGCCCCGGGCCCTGGCGCGTCGGAGCGGGCCTCGCCGAGAACGCCGTGGCCCGCGGCGGGCTCGGCGGGCTCGCCCCC